>NC_081168.1:32414094-32486273 GCF_012432095.1 Onychostoma macrolepis
GACGCTGTTTCAGCTCTTGGATTTTTCTAATCCTAACCCTAACCCTAACCTAACCCTAACCCTAACGAAGGACTGAGCATTAACCAGAGCTGGACGCTGTTTCAGCTCTTGGATTTTTCTAATCCTAACCCTAACCCTAACCCTAACCCTAACAATACACACACACACACACACACCGACTAAGCCTACCTCACACACACCTGGGCAACACAGACCTACGGCATATACCCCTGCATTAAAATACAATCATAAATCATTCCTAGTTTCATCATCAACATCATGTACATATATAATGAATAGAAAGACTTATATGTTTGCAGCACAACAATCATTTAGGCCACACTGACCTATACGACGTACTCCTGGATAAAAATACAATGAGACGATGACAATGTAAATAGCATGTGTTAAAAAGTGGAAAGGATTCAAATAAGTACGTAGAATAAGTCAATTAAATCATTTCATAGAATTATCTCACAAATGCTTATAGATCATTCAAATCATTTTAAACATTAGATTGAAGTGGACTGTGACCTTTGACCTGTACTTCTTATACTTACCAGACTCTATCTATCTGGACATAATAACGGGCACTCTGGACCTGAAAGATGACAGCTTCCTGAATCCAGTGATACCACTTACATGTACGTCGGGCCTACGCTTCACCAGATATGCCCATGTAAGCTTTAGCTAATCAGATGCAATATTATAATGAGGGTGGAATTAATGAGGATGAAACTCGTTTTTACCCATATACCTAGTTGCAAGTTAACCCCAAGATAACCCTTAAACCCTCTAACCTTAGCCCTCAAAACCCCAAAGTTTATCTTCTAAGCCTGGACAGTTATAAGATTGAAATCTATATCTATCATCTTTCTGTCTATCTATCTATCTGTCTATCTATCTACCTATCTATCTATCTATCAATCTATCTATCTATCTATCTATCTATCTATCTATCTATCTATCTATCTATCTATCTATCTATCTATCTATCCATCTGTCTATCTATCTTTCTGTATATCTATCTTAAAAAAAATTTCTGTCACTTCTGAGAAGAATACCTAACACTTACCATATTCTGTCCTTCTTTCATTCTATCTATCTATATATCTATCTATCCATCCATCCATCCATCCATCCATCCATCCATCCATCCATCCATCCATCCATCTATCCATCCATCCATCCATCCATCTATCCATCTATCTATGTATCTGTCTATCTATCTGAAACTAAGAATTTGTTGAAAGGTTTTAGAAACAATTAAACAAAAAATAGAAATATGACATCAAAGGAAAACATTATAATGTTTCAATGTATCATCTTAATGATACAACAACAGTACAATACTTTTTATTAAGAGTGCGTAAGTCGCCATCTCCTGGATGAAACTGTGAAGAGCATGTGTTAAAAACTGCTCCGGATTGAAGAACGTTACCAGAAAATCATAATATGGAAGATGCTGTCAGACTGATGACTTCACTCACAGACAGTCCATCCTTCAGGTGTGTCTAGCTGTTTATTGAACTGTTTTCATTTATTTTTATCTATCTATCCATCTGTCTATCTAATACAACTTTTCAAGGCCACACATATGAACTCTAAAGGGCAGCACAAACACAAAACACAATCAGCCAGACCCAAAAACTATGCAAAGAACATCTTTAATGGTTTTCATCTCTTATCCAAACACTTAAACTTTACTAATCCGGCAACAACACACACACACACACACACACACACACACACACACACACACACACACACCGACTAAGCCTACCTCACACACACCTGGGCAACACAGACCTACGGCATATACCCCTGCATTAAAATACAATCATAAATCATTCCTAGTTTCATCATCAACATCATGTACATATATAATGAATAGAAAGACTTATATGTTTGCAGCACAACAATCATTTAGGCCACACTGACCTATACGACGTACTCCTGGATAAAAATACAATGAGACGATGACAATGTAAATAGCATGTGTTAAAAAGTGGAAAGGATTCAAATAAGTACGTAGAATAAGTCAATTAAATCATTTCATAGAATTATCTCACAAATGCTTATAGATCATTCAAATCATTTTAAACATTAGATTGAAGTGGACTGTGACCTTTGACCTGTACTTCTTATACTTACCAGACTCTATCTTTCTGGACATAATAACGGGCACTCTGGACCTGAAAGATGACAGCTTCCTGAATCCAGTGATACCACTTACATGTACGTCGGGCCTACGCTTCACCAGATATGCCCATGTAAGCTTTAGCCAATCAGATGCAATATTATAATGAGGGTGGAATTAATGAGGATGAAACTCGTTTTTACCCATATACCTAGTTGCAAGTTAACCCCAAGATAACCCTTAAACCCACTAACCATAGCCCTCAAAACCCCAAAGTTTATCTTCTAAGCCTGGACAGTTATAAGATTGAAATCTATATCTATCATCTTTCTGTCTATCTATCTATCTGTCTATCTATCTACCTATCTATCATCTATCTATCTATCTATCTATCTATCTATCTATCTATCCATCTGTCTATCTAATACAACTTTTCAAGGCCACACATATGAACTCTAAAGGGCAGCACAAACACAAAACACAATCAGCCAGACCCAAAAACTATGCAAAGAACATCTTTAATGGTTTTCTTCTCTTATCCAAACACTTAAACTTTACTAATCCGGCAACAATACACACACACACACACACACCGACTAAGCCTACCTCACACACACCTGGGCAACACAGACCTACGGCATATACCCCTGCATTAAAATACAATCATAAATCATTCCTAGTTTCATCATCAACATCATGTACATATATAATGAATAGAAAGACTTATATGTTTGCAGCACAACAATCATTTAGGCCACACTGACCTATACGATGTACTCCTGGATAAAAATACAATGAGACGATGACAATGTAAATAGCATGTGTTAAAAAGTGGAAAGGATTCAAATAAGTACGTAGAATAAGTCAATTAAATCATTTCATAGAATTATCTCACAAATGCTTATAGATCATTCAAATCATTTTAAACATTAGATTGAAGTGGACTGTGACCTTTGACCTGTACTTCTTATACTTACCAGACTCTATCTATCTGGACATAATAACGGGCACTCTGGACCTGAAAGATGACAGCTTCCTGAATCCAGTGATACCACTTACATGTACGTCGGGCCTACGCTTCACCAGATATGCCCATGTAAGCTTTAGCTAATCAGATGCAATATTATAATGAGGGTGGAATTAATGAGGATGAAACTCGTTTTACCCATATACCTAGTTGCAAGTTAACCCCAAGATAACCCTTAAACCCTCTAACCTTAGCCCTCAAAACCCCAAAGTTTATCTTCTAAGCCTGGACAGTTATAAGATTGAAATCTATATCTATCATCTTTCTGTCTATCTATCTATCTGTCTATCTATCTACCTATCTATCTATCTATCAATCTATCTATCTATCTATCTATCATCTATCTATCTATCTATCTATCTATCTATCCATCTGTCTATCTATCTTTCTGTATATCTATCTTAAAAAAATTTCTGTCACTTCTGAGAAGAATACCTAACACTTACCATATTCTGTCCTTCTTTCATTCTATCTATCTATATATCTATCCATCCATCCATCCATCCATCCATCCATCCATCCATCCATCTATCCATCCATCCATCCATCTATGTATCTGTCTATCTATCTGAAACTAAGAATTTGTTGAAAGGTTTTAGAAACAATTAAACAAAAATAGAAATATGACATCAAAGGAAAACATTATAATGTTTCAATGTATCATCTTAATGATACAACAACAGTACAATACTTTTATTAAGAGTGCGTAAGTCGCCATCTCCTGGATGAAACTGTGAAGAGCATGTGTTAAAACTGCTCCGGATTGAAGAACGTTACCAGAAAATCATAATATGGAAGATGCTGTCAGACTGATGACTTCACTCACAGACAGTCCATCCTTCAGGTGTGTCTAGCTGTTTATTGAACTGTTTTCATTTATTTTTATCTATCTATCCATCTGTCTATCTAATACAACTTTTCAAGGCCACACATATGAACTCTAAAGGGCAGCACAAGCACAAAACACAATCAGCCAGACCCAAAAACTATGCAAAGAACATCTTTAATGGTTTTCATCTCTTATCCAAACACTTAAACTTTACTAATCCGCAACAACACACACACACACACACACACACACACACACCGACTAAGCCTACCTCACACACACCTGGGCAACACAGACCTACGGCATATACCCCTGCATTAAAATACAATCATAAATCATTCCTAGTTTCATCATCAACATCATGTACATATATAATGAATAGAAAGACTTATATGTTTGCAGCACAACAATCATTTAGGCCACACTGACCTATACGACGTACTCCTGGATAAAAATACAATGAGACGATGACAATGTAAATAGCATGTGTTAAAAAGTGGAAAGGATTCAAATAAGTCGTAGAATAAGTCAATTAAATCATTTCATAGAATTAGCTCACAAATGCTTATAGATCATTCAAATCATTTTAAACATTAGATTGAAGTGGACTGTGACCTTTGACCTGTATATCTAACAACACACTCCATCGATGAAAAATAAGTACGTAGAATAAGTCAATTAAATCATTTCATAGAATTAGCTCACAAATGCTTATAGATCATTCAAATCATTTTAAACATTAGATTGAAGTGGACTGTGACCTTTGACCTGTACTTTTAATACTTACCAGACTCTATCTATCTGGACATAATAACGGGCACTCTGGACCTGAAGGATGACAGCTTCCTGAATCCAGTGATACCACTTACATGTACGTCGGGCCTCGCTTCACCAGATATGCCCATGTAAGCTTTAGCTAATCAGATGCAATATTATAATGAGGGTGGAATTAATGAGGATGAAACTCGTTTTACCCATATACCTAGTTGCAAGTTAACCCCAAGATAACCCTTAAACCCTCTAACCTTAGCCCTCAAAACCCCAAAGTTTATCTTCTAAGCCTGGACAGTTATAAGATTGAAATCTATATCTATCATCTTTCTGTCTATCTATCTATCTGTCTATCTATCTACCTATCTATCTATCTATCAATCTATCTATCTATCTATCTATCTATCTATCTATCTATCTATCTATCTATCTATCTATCCATCTGTCTATCTATCTTTCTGTATATCTATCTTAAAAAAATTTCTGTCACTTCTGAGAAGAATACCTAACACTTACCATATTCTGTCCTTCTTTCATTCTATCTATCTATATATCTATCCATCCATCCATCCATCCATCCATCCATCCATCCATCCATCTATCCATCCATCCATCCATCTATGTATCTGTCTATCTATCTGAAACTAAGAATTTGTTGAAAGGTTTTAGAAACAATTAAACAAAAATAGAAATATGACATCAAAGGAAAACATTATAATGTTTCAATGTATCATCTTAATGATACAACAACAGTACAATACTTTTATTAAGAGTGCGTAAGTCGCCATCTCCTGGATGAAACTGTGAAGAGCATGTGTTAAAACTGCTCCGGATTGAAGAACGTTACCAGAAAATCATAATATGGAAGATGCTGTCAGACTGATGACTTCACTCACAGACAGTCCATCCTTCAGGTGTGTCTAGCTGTTTATTGAACTGTTTTCATTTATTTTTATCTATCTATCCATCTGTCTATCTAATACAACTTTTCAAGGCCACACATATGAACTCTAAAGGGCAGCACAAGCACAAAACACAATCAGCCAGACCCAAAAACTATGCAAAGAACATCTTTAATGGTTTTCATCTCTTATCCAAACACTTAAACTTTACTAATCCGGCAACAACACACACACACACACACACACACACACACACACCGACTAAGCCTACCTCACACACACCTGGGCAACACAGACCTCGGCATATACCCCTGCATTAAAATACAATCATAAATCATTCCTAGTTTCATCATCAACATCATGTACATATATAATGAATAGAAAGACTTATATGTTTGCAGCACAACAATCATTTAGGCCACACTGACCTATACGACGTACTCCTGGATAAAAATACAATGAGACGATGACAATGTAAATAGCATGTGTTAAAAAGTGGAAAGGATTCAAATAAGCACGTAGAATAAGTCAATTAAATCATTTCATAGAATTAGCTCACAAATGCTTATAGATCATTCAAATCATTTTAAACATTAGATTGAAGTGGACTGTGACCTTTGACCTGTATATCTAACAACACACTCCATCGATGAAAAATAAGTACGTAGAATAAGTCAATTAAATCATTTCATAGAATTAGCTCACAAATGCTTATAGATCATTCAAATCATTTTAAACATTAGATTGAAGTGGACTGTGACCTTTGACCTGTACTTTTAATACTTACCAGACTCTATCTATCTGGACATAATAACGGGCACTCTGGACCTGAAGGATGACAGCTTCCTGAATCCAGTGATACCACTTACATGTACGTCGGGCCTACGCTTCACCAGATGTGCCCAGGAAAGCTTTAGCCAATCAGATGCAATATTATAATGAGGGTGGAATTAATGAGGATGAAACTCGTTTTTACCCATATACCTAGTTGCAAGTTAACCCCAAGATAACCCTTAAACCCACTAACCATAGCCCTCAAAACCCCAAAGTTTATCTTCTAAGCCTGGACAGTTATAAGATTGAAATCTATATCTATCATCTTTCTGTCTATCTATCTATCTGTCTATCTATCTACCTATCTATCTATCATCTATCTATCTATCTATCTATCTATCTATCTATCTATCTATCTATCTATCTATCTATCTATCTATCTATCTTTTATCTTTCTATCCATCCATCCATCTATCCATCCATCTATCCATCCATCCATCTATCCATCTATCTATGTATCTGTCTATCTATCTGAAACTAAGAATTTGTTGAAAGGTTTTAGAAACAATTAAACAAAAAATAGAAATATGACATCAAAGGAAAACATTATAATGTTAAAGAAAAAAGGAAATAGATACAACAACAGTACAATACTTTTTATTAAGAGTGCGTAAGTCGCCATCTCCTGGATAAAACTGTGAATAGCATGTGTTAAAACTGCTCCGGATTGAAGAACGTTAGCAGAAAAACATAATATGGAAGATGCTGTCAGACTGATGACTTCACTCACAGACAGTCCATCCTTCAGCTGTGTCCAGCTGTTTATTGAACTGAAAAATAAGTACGTAGAATAAGTCAATTAAATCATTTCATAGAATTAGCTCACAAATGCTTATAGATCATTCAAATCATTTTAAACATTAGATTGAAGTGGACTGTGACCTTTGACCTGTACTTTTAATACTTACCAGACTCTATCTATCTGGACATAATAACGGGCACTCTGGACCTGAAAGATGACAGCTTCCTGAATCCAGTGATACCACTTACATGTACGTCGGGCCTACGCTTCACCAGATATGCCCATGTAAGCTTTAGCCAATCAGATGCAATATTATAATGAGGTGGAATTAATGAGGATGAAACTCGTTTTACCCATATACCTAGTTGCAAGTTAACCCCAAGATAACCCTTAAACCCTCTAACCTTAGCCCTCAAAACCCCAAAGTTTATCTTCTAAGCCTGGACAGTTATAAGATTGAAATCTATATCTATCATCTTTCTGTCTATCTATCTATCTGTCTATCTATCTATCTATCTATCTATCTATCTATCAATCTATCTATCTATCTATCTATCTATCTATCTATCTATCTATCTATCTATCTATCTATCTATCTATCCATCTGTCTATCTATCTTTCTGTATATCTATCTTAAAAAATTTCTGTCACTTCTGAGAAGAATACCTAACACTTACCATATTCTGTCCTTCTTTCATTCTATCTATCTATATATCTATCCATCCATCCATCCATCCATCCATCCATCTATCCATCCATCCATCCATCTATCCATCTATCTATGTATCTGTCTATCTATCTGAAACTAAGAATTTGTTGAAAGGTTTTAGAAACAATTAAACAAAAATAGAAATATGACATCAAAGGAAAACATTATAATGTTTCAATGTATCATCTTAATGATACAACAACAGTACAATACTTTTTAATAAGAGTGCGTAAGTCGCCATCTCCTGGATGAAACTGTGAAGAGCATGTGTTAAAAACTGCTCCGGATTGAAGAACGTTACCAGAAAATCATAATATGGAAGATGCTGTCAGACTGATGACTTCACTCACAGACAGTCCATCCTTCAGGTGTGTCTAGCTGTTCATTGAACTGTTTTCATTTATTTTTATCTATCTATCCATCTGTCTATCTAATACAACTTTTCAAGGCCACACATATGAACTCTAAAGGGCAGCACAAACACAAAACACAATCAGCCAGACCCAAAAACTATGCAAAGAACATCTTTAATGGTTTTCATCTCTTATCCAAACACTTAAACTTTACTAATCCGCAACAACACACACACACACACACACACACACACCGACTAAGCCTACCTCACACACACCTGGGCAACACAGACCTCGGCATATACCCCTGCATTAAAATACAATCATAAATCATTCCTAGTTTCATCATCAACATCATGTACATATATAATGAATAGAAAGACTTATATGTTTGCAGCACAACAATCATTTAGGCCACACTGACCCATACGACGTACTCCTGGATAAAAATACAATGAGACGATGACAATGTAAATAGCATGTGTTAAAAAGTGGAAAGGATTCAAATAAGTACGTAGAATAAGTCAATTAAATCATTTCATAGAATTAGCTCACAAATGCTTATAGATCATTCAAATCATTTTAAACATTAGATTGAAGTGAACTGTGACCTTTGACCTGTATATCTAACAACACACTCCATCGATGAAAAATAAGTCGTAGAATAAGTCAATTAAATCATTTCATAGAATTAGCTCACAAATGCTTATAGATCATTCAAATCATTTTAAACATTAGATTGAAGTGGACTGTGACCTTTGACCTGTACTTTTAATACTTACCAGACTCTATCTATCTGGACATAATAACGGGCACTCTGGACCTGAAAGATGACAGCTTCCTGAATCCAGTGATACCACTTACATGTACGTCGGGCCTACGCTTCACCAGATGTGCCCAGGAAAGCTTTAGCCAATCAGATGCAATATTATAATGAGGGTGGAATTAATGAGGATGAAACTCGTTTTACCCATATACCTAGTTGCAAGTTAACCCCAAGATAACCCTTAAACCCTCTAACCATAGCCCTCAAAACCCCAAAGTTTATCTTCTAAGCCTGGACAGTTATAAGATTGAAATCTATATCTATCATCTTTCTGTCTATCTATCTATCTGTCTATCTATCTACCTATCTATCTATCATCTATCTATCTATCTATCTATCTATCTATCTATCTATCTATCTATCTTTCTATCTTTCTATCCATCCATCCATCTATCCATCCATCTATCCATCCATCCATCTATCCATCTATCTATGTATCTGTCTATCTATCTGAAACTAAGAATTTGTTGAAAGGTTTTAGAAACAATTAAACAAAAATAGAAATATGACATCAAAGGAAAACATTATAATGTTAAAGAAAAAGGAAATAGATACAACAACAGTACAATACTTTTTATTAAGAGTGCGTAAGTCGCCATCTCCTGGATAAAACTGTGAATAGCATGTGTTAAAACTGCTCGGATTGAAGAACGTTAGCAGAAAAACATAATATGGAAGATGCTGTCAGACTGATGACTTCACTCACAGACAGTCCATCCTTCAGCTGTGTCCAGCTGTTTATTGAACTGAAAAATAAGTACGTAGAATAAGTCAATTAAATCATTTCATAGAATTAGCTCACAAATGCTTATAGATCATTCAAATCATTTTAAACATTAGATTGAAGTGGACTGTGACCTTTGACCTGTACTTCTTATACTTACCAGACTCTATCTATCTGGACATAATAACGGGCACTCTGGACCTGAAAGATGACAGCTTCCTGAATCCAGTGATACCACTTACATGTACGTCGGGCCTACGCTTCACCAGATATGCCCATGTAAGCTTTAGCCAATCAGATGCAATATTATAATGAGGGTGGAATTAATGAGGATGAAACTCGTTTTTACCCATATACCTAGTTGCAAGTTAACCCCAAGATAACCCTTAAACCCTCTAACCTTAGCCCTCAAAACCCCAAAGTTTATCTTCTAAGCCTGGACAGTTATAAGATTGAAATCTATATCTATCATCTTTCTGTCTATCTATCTATCTGTCTATCTATCTACCTATCTATCTATCTATCAATCTATCTATCAATCTATCTATCTATCTATCTATCTATCTATCTATCTATCTATCTATCATCTATCTATCCATCCATCTGTCTATCTATCTTTCTGTATATCTATCTTAAAAAATTTCTGTCACTTCTGAGAAGAATACCTAACACTTACCATATTCTGTCCTTCTTTCATTCTATCTATCTATCTATCCATCCATCCATCCATCCATCCATCCATCCATCCATCCATCTATCCATCCATCCATCCATCCATCTATCCATCTATCTATGTATCTGTCTATCTATCTGAAACTAAGAATTTGTTGAAAGGTTTTAGAAACAATTAAACAAAAAATAGAAATATGACATCAAAGGAAAACATTATAATGTTTCAATGTATCATCTTAATGATACAACAACAGTACAATACTTTTTATTAAGAGTGCGTAAGTCGCCATCTCCTGGATGAAACTGTGAAGAGCATGTGTTAAAAACTGCTCCGGATTGAAGAACGTTACCAGAAAATCATAATATGGAAGATGCTGTCAGACTGATGACTTCACTCACAGACAGTCCATCCTTCAGGTGTGTCTAGCTGTTTATTGAACTGTTTTCATTTATTTTATCTATCTATCCATCTGTCTATCTAATACAACTTTTCAAGGCCACACATATGAACTCTAAAGGGCAGCACAAACACAAAACACAATCAGCCAGACCCAAAAACTATGCAAAGAACATCTTTAATGGTTTTCATCTCTTATCCAAACACTTAAACTTTACTAATCCGGCAACAACACACACACACACACACACACACACACACACACCGACTAAGCCTACCTCACACACACCTGGGCAACACAGACCTACGGCATATACCCCTGCATTAAAATACAATCATAAATCATTCCTAGTTTCATCATCAACATCATGTACATATATAATGAATAGAAAGACTTATATGTTTGCAGCACAACAATCATTTAGGCCACACTGACCTATACGACGTACTCCTGGATAAAAATACAATGAGACGATGACAATGTAAATAGCATGTGTTAAAAAGTGGAAAGGATTCAAATAAGTCGTAGAATAAGTCAATTAAATCATTTCATAGAATTAGCTCACAAATGCTTATAGATCATTCAAATCATTTTAAACATTAGATTGAAGTGGACTGTGACCTTTGACCTGTACTTTTAATACTTACCAGACTCTATCTATCTGGACATAATAACGGGCACTCTGGACCTGAAAGATGACAGCTTCCTGAATCCAGTGATACCACTTACATGTACGTCGGGCCTACGCTTCACCAGATGTGCCCAGGAAAGCTTTAGCCAATCAGATGCAATATTATAATGAGGGTGGAATTAATGAGGATGAAACTCGTTTTTACCCATATACCTAGTTGCAAGTTAACCCCAAGATAACCCTTAAACCCTCTAACCATAGCCCTCAAAACCCCAAAGTTTATCTTCTAAGCCTGGACAGTTATAAGATTGAAATCTATATCTATCATCTTTCTGTCTATCTATCTATCTGTCTATCTATCTACCTATCTATCTATCATCTATCTATCTATCTATCTATCTATCTATCTATCTATCTATCTATCTATCTTTCTATCTTTCTATCCATCCATCCATCTATCCATCCATCTATCCATCCATCCATCTATCCATCTATCTATGTATCTGTCTATCTATCTGAAACTAAGAATTTGTTGAAAGGTTTTAGAAACAATTAAACAAAAAATAGAAATATGACATCAAAGGAAAACATTATAATGTTAAAGAAAAAAGGAAATAGATACAACAACAGTACAATACTTTTTATTAAGAGTGCGTAAGTCGCCATCTCCTGGATAAAACTGTGAATAGCATGTGTTAAAAACTGCTCCGGATTGAAGAACGTTAGCAGAAAAACATAATATGGAAGATGCTGTCAGACTGATGACTTCACTCACAGACAGTCCATCCTTCAGCTGTGTCCAGCTGTTTATTGAACTGAAAAATAAGTACGTAGAATAAGTCAATTAAATCATTTCATAGAATTAGCTCACAAATGCTTATAGATCATTCAAATCATTTTAAACATTAGATTGAAGTGGACTGTGACCTTTGACCTGTACTTCTTATACTTACCAGACTCTATCTATCTGGACATAATAACGGGCACTCTGGACCTGAAAGATGACAGCTTCCTGAATCCAGTGATACCACTTACATGTACGTCGGGCCTCGCTTCACCAGATATGCCCATGTAAGCTTTAGCCAATCAGATGCAATATTATAATGAGGGTGGAATTAATGAGGATGAAACTCGTTTTTACCCATATACCTAGTTGCAAGTTAACCCCAAGATAACCCTTAAACCCTCTAACCTTAGCCCTCAAAACCCCAAAGTTTATCTTCTAAGCCTGGACAGTTATAAGATTGAAATCTATATCTATCATCTTTCTGTCTATCTATCTATCTGTCTATCTATCTATCTATCTATCTATCAATCTATCTATCAATCTATCTATCTATCTATCTATCTATCTATCTATCTATCTATCATCTATCTATCCATCCATCTGTCTATCTATCTTTCTGTATATCTATCTTAAAAAAAATTTCTGTCACTTCTGAGAAGAATACCTAACACTTACCATATTCTGTCCTTCTTTCATTCTATCTATCTATATATCTATCCATCCATCCATCCATCCATCCATCCATCCATCCATCCATCTATCCATCCATCCATCCATCCATCTATCCATCTATCTATGTATCTGTCTATCTATCTGAAACTAAGAATTTGTTGAAAGGTTTTAGAAACAATTAAACAAAAAATAGAAATATGACATCAAAGGAAAACATTATAATGTTTCAATGTATCATCTTAATGATACAACAACAGTACAATACTTTTTATTAAGAGTGCGTAAGTCGCCATCTCCTGGATGAAACTGTGAAGAGCATGTGTTAAAAACTGCTCCGGATTGAAGAACGTTACCAGAAAATCATAATATGGAAGATGCTGTCAGACTGATGACTTCACTCACAGACAGTCCATCCTTCAGGTGTGTCTAGCTGTTTATTGAACTGTTTTCATTTATTTTTATCTATCTATCCATCTGTCTATCTAATACAACTTTTCAAGGCCACACATATGAACTCTAAAGGGCAGCACAAACACAAAACACAATCAGCCAGACCCAAAAACTATGCAAAGAACATCTTTAATGGTTTTCATCTCTTATCCAAACACTTAAACTTTACTAATCCGGCAACAACACACACACACACACACACACACACACACACCGACTAAGCCTACCTCACACACACCTGGGCAACACAGACCTACGGCATATACCCCTGCATTAAAATACAATCATAAATCATTCCTAGTTTCATCATCAACATCATGTACATATATAATGAATAGAAAGACTTATATGTTTGCAGCACAACAATCATTTAGGCCACACTGACCTATACGACGTACTCCTGGATAAAAATACAATGAGACGATGACAATGTAAATAGCATGTGTTAAAAAGTGGAAAGGATTCAAATAAGTACGTAGAATAAGTCAATTAAATCATTTCATAGAATTAGCTCACAAATGCTTATAGATCATTCAAATCATTTTAAACATTAGATTGAAGTGGACTGTGACCTTTGACCTGTACTTTTAATACTTACCAGACTCTATCTATCTGGACATAATAACGGGCACTCTGGACCTGAAAGATGACAGCTTCCTGAATCCAGTGATACCACTTACATGTACGTCGGGCCTACGCTTCACCAGATGTGCCCAGGAAAGCTTTAGCCAATCAGATGCAATATTATAATGAGGGTGGAATTAATGAGGATGAAACTCGTTTTTACCCATATACCTAGTTGCAAGTTAACCCCAAGATAACCCTTAAACCCTCTAACCATAGCCCTCAAAACCCCAAAGTTTATCTTCTAAGCCTGGACAGTTATAAGATTGAAATCTATATCTATCATCTTTCTGTCTATCTATCTATCTGTCTATCTATCTACCTATCTATCTATCATCTATCTATCTATCTATCTATCTATCTATCTATCTATCTATCTATCTTTCTATCTTTCTATCCATCCATCCATCTATCCATCCATCTATCCATCCATCCATCTATCCATCTATCTATGTATCTGTCTATCTATCTGAAACTAAGAATTTGTTGAAAGGTTTTAGAAACAATTAAACAAAAAATAGAAATATGACATCAAAGGAAAACATTATAATGTTAAAGAAAAAAGGAAATAGATACAACAACAGTACAATACTTTTTATTAAGAGTGCGTAAGTCGCCATCTCCTGGATAAAACTGTGAATAGCATGTGTTAAAAACTGCTCCGGATTGAAGAACGTTAGCAGAAAAACATAATATGGAAGATGCTGTCAGACTGATGACTTCACTCACAGACAGTCCATCCTTCAGCTGTGTCCAGCTGTTTATTGAACTGAAAAATAAGTACGTAGAATAAGTCAATTAAATCATTTCATAGAATTAGCTCACAAATGCTTATAGATCATTCAAATCATTTTAAACATTAGATTGAAGTGGACTGTGACCTTTGACCTGTACTTCTTATACTTACCAGACTCTATCTATCTGGACATAATAACGGGCACTCTGGACCTGAAAGATGACAGCTTCCTGAATCCAGTGATACCACTTACATGTACGTCGGGCCTACGCTTCACCAGATATGCCCATGTAAGCTTTAGCCAATCAGATGCAATATTATAATGAGGGTGGAATTAATGAGGATGAAACTCGTTTTTACCCATATACCTAACCCTAACCCTAACCCTAATTCTAACCCTAACCACACGAAAAACAAGCTATTAAAGAATTACAGAAAAATGATAAATTAGTGATCAAACCGGCCGATAAGGGCAACGCGGTTGTACTCATGAATAAAGAGGACTACTTATGGGAGGGGAAGAGACAGCTAGAAGTCAAAGATCATTACAAGCCTCTCACGGCACCCATGTACCCTCAGACTTCATTAGAAATAAGAAACATTTTAGAAGAAATGTGTGACAAAGAGATAATCAGTGGGGGACAAAAGGATTATTTACTTGGATCAGGAACGCCCAGACCAAGACGGTTTTATCTTCTACCAAGATCCACAAGGATCCGCAAATTGGAGTAAAGCTTTTAAGATCCCTCCAGGAAGGCCTATCGTGTCTGACTGCGACAGCGAATCTTACTACACGGCAGAATTTATAGAGTATTTTTTAGGCCCAATTTCGCAAAAGCATGAAAGTTATCTCAAAGATACTTATGATTTCATCCAAAAAACAAAAAATCTTACTGTCCCCACTGATTCTCTCTTGTTTACTATAGATATAGATAGCTTGTATACAAATATAGAGACAATAGAGGGCATGAAAGCCGTGAAGGATTGTATGCAGAGGTTCCCTGACCCCAAGAGGCCTGACAGATACATTTTAAAACTATTGGAAATTAATCTTACAAAAAATGACTTCGAATTCGACTCAAAATTTCATTTACAAATAAAAGGCACGGCGATGGGCAAAAAGTTTGCTCCGTCATACGCCAATATATTTATGGCCTCTTGGGAGCAGGAGGCCTTAGCATCTTTCCAATTAAAACCGTTTGCATATTTCAGGTTTTTAGATGACATCTGGGGTATTTGGACCCATGGCATGGAGGAGTTTAAGAAATTTACACACCATCTTAATCATCGGCAGAAGTCGATAAAGATTAAATTTGAAACTAACTCATCAGAAATAAATTTCTTAGATGTCGTGACATACAAAGGACCAAACTTTTCTGAGACAGGACACCTCGACTACAAGGTTTTCTTCAAGCCTACGGATACGCACTGCTTACTACATAAGGACAGTTTCCATCCAAGCCATACGTTTAGAGGTATACTTAAGTCACAACTTCTGAGATTTCATCGGATATGCTCACAGGAGACAGAATTTAGGAAAGCAGTTAAGATCCTTTTTAAGGCCTTGAAGAAAAGAAGAAAATACTCCAGAGGATACCTCAGAAGAGCCATCAGGTCATTTAGTCAATCAGTCACGAATCCGATCAAACTTACACAAGAAAGAGACAAAATAATTCCTTGGTGTCATTTTTTCACAACACAGCACTCAATTAAATAAAGCCACCAAGGAAAACTTTACAAAATTTATGGAACCCACACACACATTACGAAAACATAGGCCCATTGCTGCGTACAAAAGAAACACTAATTTATTAGACACATTAGTTTGCAGCAAAATTAAATCAACACAACCTAAATCCAGAGGAAAAACACACAAACATTTAACACACAAAAGATGGGTTCAAAATAAGACTAACAAACAGATATACTCCACTCAACAAAACATGCCTCCCCAAGTGTCTAACTGCATTTATCTGATTTTCTGTAGCAAATGTGAAAAACAATATGTAGGACAGACAAAAAACCAGTTGCTACAAAGGATTTATCAGCACACATATAACATTAAAAATAAAATTGAAAAAAGAAGATATGTTGTGAGGCACTTTATGATACATGGCTTGGAAGCCATGAGGGCCACTGCCCTCGAATCCAACCCTCGTTGGTCCCTCGGCGAGAGACTCAGGATGGAAAGAACCTGGATTAAACGGCTGGACAGTCTCTACCCAAGAGGACTGAATGAGGCGTGATGACATGATCTCTTCTATCCATTCATTCCTTCTTTATATTTCATCTTTTTCTGTTGATAAAACCTTATATTTAATTTTTTCTTCTCGAACATCCACAGCATCAACAAAATAAAATTAATCCAAAACTGTGACTCTGTATTTTTCGGAAATAATATCTGACTGACACCTAAACCTACCACTGAGTGGCCGTGTGAATTCTAGACATTTGACGATTTACCCTAAGGGGTACAATTATCTAACCTTGACCCATACATGACCCTAAACCTAAGGTCACTATCCCTAAGGAAAAATTCCCCTTTTATACCTTACACCTAAAAACATTTTTTTACCCCTAGATCAAAATACCCTTATTTAATCAATTAATTTATGCATAAATATAAAAATAAATACCCCTAGACTAAAATACCTTTAATTAATTCATTCATTAATTTAAAACATATCTGACTGACACCTAAACCTACCACTTAGTGGCCATGTGCATTGTAGATACCTGACGGTTTACCCCAAGGGGTACAATTATTTAACCTTGACCCACACATGACCCTAAACCTAAGGTCACTAACCCTAAGGAAAAATTCCCCTTTTATACCTTACACCTAAAAATAAATTTTTTTACCCCTAGATCAAAATACCCTTAATTAATTAATTATTTTTCCCTTAGACTAAAATATCCTTAATTAATTAATTGTTGAATTTAAAACTAAAAGAGGAAACATCCGGAATACACAGACAAAAAATAGGATGAATTTTGGTGGACACTGAGATGAGGGGCTGAATTCAAGCAGACACTAAAGCGGGCAGTGGAAATGTAGGCCAGCGCACAACCAAGGTCAGACTAGTCTGACCTTTGGAGAATTTTAATTCCTAAATCTAAATGCATTTAGGAAAAACAGCATTTAAATGATAATTTTGCTACAGTTTTTGCTTGGACATGTTAAACATATCGAATCAATTTGGGTAATACATTTTCATTTTCATTTTGCAACTTATAAAGCTTTAAAATATGTTTTTATTTGCATATTAAAACTGGTGTAGAAAATGGCAAATTTAAATTATATAATTGAATTTTCATTTTCATTTTGCACTAAATGTTGCACATATGTATGGGAAAATGTAAATTTAAATACAGAAATACATTGCCATTTTACATATTGCATTGCCATTTTGCATATTACATTGCAAATTGAATTTTTCTACACATATGCTTCCATACATGTATGTAGGACTGTGATTAAAATGCAGTGGTTGCCTCTAATTTCAAATGGTTACAGGCTTTTTTGGGGGGTTTTTTGTTCAAGGCCAGTTCAGCCTGTAATAGCAAACAAACAGCTTGTTCGTGTACTTTTTCATTCTTTCTTGTCACTTGCTTAAAGAAAAATAAATAAATAAATAAAAATCAGCAGTAGGTATCAGAATCAGCCCATTTGCTGACAACTGTAATCGTCCATGAAAAATCATGATTGGTGCATCTCTAGTTTTTGTTAATAGCCATCTGTTTCCTCAAACTGTCATAACTTTGACTAACTAGTCAAGTCAAGTCACCTTTATTTATATAGCGCTTTTAACAATATAGATTCCTATCAAATAGTTAAATCAGTCTAATGTTAGAGTAGATGCCATTCTTCTTATGATGACTACAGTACTGTCAGTTCTTATGATGAGTCAGTTACTGTGGTAACTTGCTCTGTAAACCTAACCTGGTCGGGGGCAGATTTTCTTTGGTAAACCCAGAGTTTCTTATGGTCTTCTCCCTCTTTTTAAAGCATAAGGGATGTTTAAATACCCCATTCATTCATTCACGCTGCAAAAATTAGTTATATGCATTTTCTATAGATAAAAGATGATATAAGATATTTAGTCTTGTTTTCCTGGGGAAACAAGTGCATTTAACTGCATTTTACTTAAAACATGTAAAACTGTCCGCCATAGGGTATGAAAAATTATCTTAAAATCTTAATGCAAATGGAAACAAGAATATTTCTAATTTTTCACCCCACTGGCAGATAATTTGCAAAATAAGAAAAATGCACTTAATTTTATTTATTTATTTGCCATATTCACATGCATATTTATTTGAGCGGTACCATTTTAAATGTTAGTTTTATTTAAAACAGGAGATGCAGAGCACATTAGTAAGGCCACTGTATGTAGAGCGATAAAGAAAGTGTGCTTCGCTCTCACGCTCTTTCTGAGAATATTTTGCTGGGCAGAAATCCGTAAAAGAGGAGTTTCACCGGACTGTAGGTCAGCGGTGTAGAAATCGGTTTATATGAGGCTAATATGATAAATGACGTTCATTTGATAACATCTTGCTGCGAACACTGGAAGTAACTCAATAATTAGAATTTCCTTCAGGATTTCCAGTGTGGTCGGATGCATTGATGACACACATATTCCCACCATCACAATTTCTGAAAATGAATCAGATTACTGCATGGAATGGAAGGGTAGTACAAGATATATGCCGTAACCACCACCATAACTGTTAAATAAACACAAATTATTCACAATTTATTTGGTCATCTTTATTCCCTACAAATACAAAAGCAACAGTTATTATTTTCCTTTTGGATTTTAGAATTCTTCCAATACTTGACCATCTCCTCTTCATCTGTCAGTGCTGCTGCTGCAGGTTCTCCTCCCATTTTGCGAGCCTCTGCCTTCTTGCTGTCGCCTGAGTACAAGTCAGTTGTTAATTTCATTATTCTAATTAAGAAATGTAATTAGAGAATATTTAATTAGCCTATATGAAAAGAGTGTTTTAGACTATGTGGAAAAAGCTGCTGTGCATTGAAATAGACACTGAATGATATTGAATATGTCAAATGTTTGTAAAGTCATGTAGACTACACTCATGAACCTTTTATGCTTAAAGCTTTACCTTGATTGAATTGTGTTATTATACTTCATTTTTTAGCTGCTGCCATGTTCTTCTTTTTTTTTTTTTTGCCGTGGGATATAAAATGAATATTTGTGCAATAATTTACTGTTTTTACCTCTGATATTATAAATGTGATTAAGAATTAAAGTTATGTATTGACTCGGAAGTATGTAGACATCTTTTTGGCGGGAGCTGTTGCCACGGTGAATCATAATTTCGGAGCCCCATTGAACATGACTTTTCATACACGCTAAACTCAGAGTCAACCTACTCCGAGTGGAGTGAACTAACTCAGTTCAGTTGTTCTGAAACTGAAAACTCAGAGTTTCCCATCTCAGGGTAAGTCAGCTTAGAGTTCAAGTTTCAACTCAGAGTTGGTTGAACCTCTTTACTGAAACAGACCCCAGGTGTGTTCGAATAGAAGTGGCACTGCACACATCATTCTGTGTTTGACATTAAAGTACCGCGAGAGCTACAGAGAGCAGACGGCTCTGCATGCTTTCTAATCGCTCTCACGGTACTTTGATGCCATACACCAATCGGTCTGTGCAGCACCGCTTCAAGTCGAACACACATTTCTTAAAGTGTGAGGGTGAGTACAGTCAACCAGCAGACTTTAGAAGCTCAAGACACTAATTAATCATCAGTATAGTCAGAGAAACCAACTCTAGTCTGATTCTAGTCTAGGTCTAGTCCATAATCTAGCATCGTTGTCCAACCATTCTAGTTGCGTTTTTCTTTTCTTTCATTTACTTTAGTTTCTTTTCTGTCGAGAGTCTTGTTTTTGAAGTTAGGTTTTGCCGTCTTTGCTCACCTCAAACTTAAACCTGCCTATGAATCTCGGTCATTGTCATTGGAGTCCTAAGAAGAGAACTAATGAGCGAACCTGGGAAACCACTTTCAGAGAATGATGCAACAGAAGGGTATCCCCATTCAAAGATGCTACCCAAGAAATGCAAATAATACCTCCAGATTCTAGCTGAACTAGTGTATTGATGTAAGGTTTCACAGACCCATTGAAAACTCAATGGCAGGATTAAATTAATGATGGATGGTTCATTCAGGTCAGGTCTAAGAAACTGCATGCTCATAGAAAATTTCACACAACTTATGTGAATGTGTGAGTGCATATGCTTGTGTTAGATTTGTCTATGGATTACAATAGATAAATTCCCACTGGTATTTAAAGAGAAGTGTCTTGTGTTTTGTTCATGTAATGTCTTACTGTCAATTAATCGACAGGTGGATGAATAATTTTAGCAGTCATAAAACAGTTATACTGTCACTGTTCCTTATAAGTACAATTATTAATTCCCTTAGAGGTAAATTTACCTGTTTACCTTACATAAAATTGAAAATGTTATATGATAATTCACGCTTTCAGACTGGTAAATTGCTTGCTTTGTTCCAAAACAAGGACTTAAATTAATGTTCCATTTTCTTCTAGGTTTACTTTGCATTCACAGTCCAACATTTCAAGAAAATAAAAGGGAATAGTAACTAGTCACACACACGCATACACATTTGGACCCCCATACCGTAGGGAATGCAGGTACACACTAACACTGTGTGTTTAAGTGTGTGTATACCAGTTTAAGTGGACCAGTGTACTCATTTGCTCTTGACCTGCTGCTAATACTGTAGTCAAAGTTATGACCGTTTGAGAAAACTAAACAGTAGGCTATCAACAACAAAAAAAATGCAGGGGGATGCACCACCACTCATGATTTTTCATGGACAATTACAATTTTCAGCAAACGGGCTGATTCTTATTTTTGCTGATTTTTTCACTTTATACACACCTGCCAGCTAATCAATTTTCTGAAAATGAGTAATTAACAAACTTTCCAAGACAGTGAGCAGGGTTGAAGTAAACTATTATAAACTATTCAATAATTACTCACAGCAATGTAATGAACGGTGTTAAGCCCGAGACACACTGCACGATTTTAACAATCCTATAAGATCATTGCTGATCACACTGTGCGACATGCGTCTAATAAAACATGGGTACGACGTGCATATAGACTGTACGATGATGACACCTTTCGACTCGTATGCTACGACACACGTTTCTACAGTAGAATAAAATCGTGCAGTGTGTCTCAGGCTTTACGTCCCAGATGGAAAGAGTCTTGGATAAGGGAGTAACAGAGAAAAGTGTAAATAAAATTGATTGAGGTGAGTGTGTTCCAGTCCCCTGCCCCGCATGACAGACACATTAAATTCCAAATTCAAGTAATTTATTAACAAAAGCACAAATGACAAATTAAAAAAAAAAAGTAAAATGGGAATCAAAAATAGACTTCGGGAGGGGGAAAGGCCAAAACAACAAACAGAAGGACCCTCCGACTGGTCAGGGAGTAAAACTGTCTAAACTCACAAAATTAAATTAAATTTAACAACAAAAATGTACACTAACTCCCTAACTAAGCAAAAACAGGAGAAAAGGATTCACAGAAATAAAATAGCACCCACCTCCCTCCAACAAACAAGGACAAGTAGCTCCATCAACAACGCTAACCACTGGAGTTCAACAGGCGCCGATCTGCTGCCAGTAAAGTTTCCGCTGGCAGATAAAAGAATGGAGACCTCTTTTGCTCCCTGTTTTTTCTGTCATTTTACTCGTTTTGACCTGCCTTATATGTTATTCGTTTATGTCAAAATCCTTTTTGTTTTGTTCTGACATTTTTGATCCTTACCACTTTTTGATTTGCCATTTCATTACTTTGTTACTCGGATGAGCTTACGCTCCATGACGTTTACTCTTTACTCAAGAGGAAGGTGGACAGGGAAGATGTCGTGTGACTTCCATTGTGCAACACTTAGGTAACTCAATGTTTAGACACCCTAGGTAAGAGGTGAACGCCACCCCTTGTATGTTTAATTTTTATTAGTTGAGAGTAGGGAAGTATACGGGCGCTTGGAGTTGAAGATTTGGTTTCTTTTTTTTTTTTTTTTTCTTTGGTTAGGTTAGAGGTTTAAAATAAGCTAGAAGTGTTTTTTTTTGGGGTTTCTTTCTTTCTTTTTTCTTTTTTGCCGTCACTACACCTTTCACTCTTGGGTTGATTTGTTTTTTTGTTCATTTTCTTTTTTTTCTGAATTGTAAATTTGTACATATTGGTTGTTTCTTTATTGATTTATATTTTCATACTTTGTAATTATATGGATTTTTTTGCACTTTGTATAATAAATCACTTTTGTTGGCAGCTTGTGTCCTTGCTTTGTGTCTTGCCGCCTCCATCATTTTACAGATTTGCCACCATCTCAATGATACTCCTTTTTCCCCTAGACAACCTTAAAAGAGTCATAAGTTATACACAAGATCAATCTCTTGAGGCAAGAGGAACATCACTCTGGAAGACAAGCTTGTGGCAGACATTTTGAACAACTTTTGAGCTTGCGGCCGCTGCACAGTAACGAGCAGCAGGTGCAAGCGATCACCTCCCTCTCCTCCGCGCCTGCTTGAGCAGCAGGTAATGCTGCCTTCACGTGCTATCGGAAAGTTCCTATTTCCCACTTATGAAGTCGTGATTACGAGCTTGTCGCATTCAAGAGCTTTGCTGTCGGAAAGAATAAAATGTAGCATCCCATAGGTTGACAATCATATAAACATTCACACGCTACATAAGCAGATTGCTGATAATTCTAGAATTTCTGTCAAATACATGCTAATTTCACTGTTTGGAAAACATACAAAATGCTTCAAATGATCGTTCATGTGTAGCCTATAAATACACTACTTAAGCAACATGACAAAGTTGTTGTGAGAACAGCATTGACAGCAGCAATTGTTGTCCTCTCCACCATGTTTAAAGGTTATGGCCCGCCCAACTTGAAAACTCTGGAATCAAAATTATTTCAGAATTTCCCAGTAGTAAATACGACTTGAGAGGCGTTCACGTCTAATTTCCGATTATGGGAAACTCATATTTACGATAATTCCAATAGTACGTGAAGGCAGTATAAGACACAGAAAGAGAGAGAAAAGCACACTGCATCCAACAATAATTTTATATAAATAAACAACCATGGAACGTAACAACAGTGAGTGATTAAAACATGATAGTCAAATGTACGAGTTACACATTTAATATAGAATTATGCAATGAACTTGTATTTGATTATAACCCCTCTTAACGTTGTTTTGGAATGATCTGATGCATTCAAATATGTAAAGGCAGTCACTGTGCTATTTAGAGAGTGGTTTGAAGAGGATTTCAGTCCTGTGTTCTAAGAAGAGGTTTTCAAGATTCAGTATTTACAGTAAGTTACATTACGCATTTACATTGATACATCCCCAAATGCTGCTATAAGAATATTTCACAATGAATACACATAGTATGTAGAATGCAGTCTATTTATATGATGTTTTGTTTGTTTTTGTGTGTGTCCTCTTAAATCATTAATTAACAAAAAAGAAATACTTCATCCAATAACAATTTACCAGTAAGGAGTTCAGTTATCAGTACTATGAAATGCGTTTTGAAAAAGTTTATATCCCAAGTAATTTTTAGTACTTTTTTGTATTCCTGTAAATTTTGAAATGTGTATGTATGTATGTGTATATATATATATATATATATATGAAATGTATATATTATTGTTTGTAATCATGCACAAGATCTATAGTTCCATTTTACAGTATTAATACTCAAAGGTAGTAGGCTACATAAGAACCTCTTCTCTTTATTCTTAAAACTACTTTGAATAATAATCTTTATGTAGTCTCAGGAAATCTGCCTCTGCACTGACAGAA
Source organism: Onychostoma macrolepis (assembly GCF_012432095.1). Taxonomy (NCBI): domain Eukaryota; kingdom Metazoa; phylum Chordata; class Actinopteri; order Cypriniformes; family Cyprinidae; genus Onychostoma; species Onychostoma macrolepis. Next base: position 32,438,808 of record NC_081168.1, read on the forward strand.
AATCAGCACTTCCATTGCCTCTACCCAAGTTTGTTTGAACCGTTACAACTTTGCAATTCACTCTCCTCCACAGGCGGGGAGCTTTGGACAGCATGGCGTCCTTTGTGAGTTCCACTGATGTTTCCAGAAGCCCTTCGGAAGGTGGATAGTCGGTGTCGAAAATTCTCTCCAGAGAAGAAGTAGAGCATTGGGTCAAAGCATGAGTTAGCAGCAGCCAGGCAGAGGGTGATGACCACAGACTTCTGCATATAAATAATCTCCTCACAGTTAGCTTCTTTGCGGTTTTTAAAGTGGAGATGCAGTGTGCGTTGTATATGATAGGGCATAAAACTAACCAAGAAAGCCAGCATCACCACAATAATCATCCGAATGGCCTTGTTACGTGTGTAACGCTGCTTATTCGCACCGTTAGTGTTTCTAAGCAGAGTGCGCAAGATTCCAGCGTAGCACAGCAAGATGACCAGGAAGGGAATAATAAAACCCACCACCAGGGAAAAGTAATTCAGCATGATCAGTTTATCCAGACTTTTGGACGTTTCTGGTGGTTCAAAACACTTGGTTTTGTTAGACTTTGGATCAGTATGCTGACCAGAGAGGAGGAAGGGTGAACTGGTGGTGCAAATGAAGACCCAAATGCACACACAAACTATCCATGCCTTCTTCTCAGTGGCTAGCCTCAGGTTCTGCACCGGGAACACAATTGCTAGGAAGCGGGTAAAACTCATGGCCATCATGAAGAAGACACTGCAGTAGAGATTCACGTACAGCGCGTAGGAACTTAAACGGCAGAGAAAGTCCCCCAGGTTCCACTGTCCTTTGTTGACGTAGTAAAGCACCCGCAGTGGTAGAGTGCTGACACACAGCAGGTCTGACACGGCCAAGTTCAGCATGTAGATGTGGAAGGCTGATTTCTGACGGTAGGTACGAAGGAGCACGTACAATGCGAAGCCATTACCCATCAGCCCTAAGACGGTGATGATGGAATATACCGTTGAATAGACTTGGTTACGGAAGTCATCGATTGAGGCGCACACTTGTGAATCATTAACCGTTGAAGATGTTATGTTAGATGGATCCATTCTTGCATTGGTGTCTGAAATATGAAAGAAAGAAAGAAAGAAAGAAATATAAATATTCAATTCCTATAACATATTATCACTCTTTTTCTATTACAAACCTGTACTGTATTTCCAAAGAAAAAAATACTGCTATACAAATTAACCAGATAAAAAAAAAAAAAAAAAAAGTTTTATAAAAAGGTGTTTAGAACCTTTACAGTAGATCTTATCTCTCCACTAAATTAACCTCATATCTTTTATAAAACATGTTATCTAAGCCTGACCTACACAGTGTCTCTTACATGATTACACAGCAAGTCGACTCACATTTATTCATATTGTTTAACACTTAACATATATGGAGCGGTGTCAGTGTCGCAAGGCTCTTCAGTTTGAGGAATAATTCATTTAAAATATAATAACATCTCCTCTGACTTTACAGTATGAGTGCAGTGTAATTAATGTGTCAAAGCTACAGCACAAGTGTTTTGATAAATATAGATATAAAGATATCTATAAAGATAAATATAGATAATTTAACCACGTGCTACAGCATCTCAAAATATAGTATCTCATATCATATAATGTTTCATCACCAAGAGCCGTTTCAGCCCTTTAGTGAGACCATGCTCCTCAAACTGATTTTGATCAATCATTACCCTCTGTGAATGTAAGATAGACCGTACAGGTGGGGTCCTCAAACTGCAGATCTAATGACAATGATAGCACCATTTTAATGTTTCTACAGATTAAACTGTGCAGCGCGTCACAACAGCAGAGCTTTACACACCACAACACTCAGGCTCATTTCTGGTAATGGATCTTTCTAAGGCCATGTCCACAAGTACACTTCCGTTTTAAAAAAAATCTCCATCCACATGAAAACGCAAAAGCATGCTATGAAGCACTGTCAAGAGCATGTCAAACCAACAGATGGCAATATAATCTCAACTGTAAAGCCATGTTGGCCAATCAGAAGCCTGACAAAGTTTCCAGTAGGCGAAGATAACAGTGCGTATGCCGATGTCATAAGCCAAATAACACTGCAATCGGAGTTTTTGAAAATCTTCACCCTGGCAGGAGTTTTCAAAAAGTGTTCGGTTTCAGTGACCCGGTGCTGCGTTTGCGTGAGGATGAACGGCCAAACCGCATAGAAAAAGCTGCAGTTTTGAAAATACTCACATTCGTGTGGACAGGGCCTAAGCTATATCCCCTAACATTTATATCTTGAGCATTTATATCTTATTTGTTGATGCCAAGGAAAATCCACTACAACATTGATATCATTACTCAACTTGGTTTTCTGCTCATGATGAAAGCCTTTTGATTCTTATGGATATTGTTTGTTTGATTTTAGTAGATACTTATTTTAAGCAAAATATAAAAATGGTGCAGACTACAAGAGGAAAACCCTGAACCCCCATGCAGTATATTTAATGTCACATTAGTTTCTGCCATTACATACTGTAGGTATTTAAATGTAAAAATAATAATGGCCTTATAAAACATTTGATCTTACCTTTTCATATTTATATCCAATTGGGCTCAAATTTTTCTAGAAAAATTCATAAACACCACTGTTTTGTCTCTTGGAAAGATCCTAATCTCTGTGTCATGTGTACCCAGATAGCATGCGGATGTGGGCCACTTAAGGCAATGATACGGCAATTTTTCATTATTGTAAGGTTTAGGGTTGGGGTAGGTGTAGATGTTAATAAAACACAATCTAATAGGTAGACAATTAATTTCATTGTTCGGTTCTGGTTAGAGCTGTATCCCTTCTAGCCACAATCCTTCTTCTTCTTCTTCTTTGAGCTTATTGGCGGGTCGCTATCTTAATAGAGCATTACCGCCATCTACTGTGGAAATTGGATCAGAGACTCAGATCTCCAGGCCAATCAAGACCTGTGCCTTCGATGTTGCTGCGTGTTCAGCTCCTCCATCTACAGCACAATCCCGTCTCAACCCGGAGAAAAGGAATACTGATATTACTTATAATACTATATTAATATTAATAATAAATCTATCTATATTCTCTGTATTAACCTGGTTCTTCTCAGAAACTGTATTAATATACTGCTCCCTCCTATTAGATTCAAAATATCCTTTAATGTAAACTGCTTATACCCTTCCTTCAAAAAGTCTTCAATTAATCTACTTCTCTCTTCAGAATATTTATCACAATGTATAAGTACATGCTCCACTGTCTCTCTACTTCCACACTCACACAACCCTGAAGGATGTTTCCCTATAATTTGCAGTGTTGAATTTAGCCCTGTATGGCCCAACCTTAACCTAGAGATAATACAATCATCTTTCCTTCTACCACTTGAATTCCTTCCTTTTCCAACCAATGGTTGAACTGTATGCAAATGTATTCCCTTTTGCTCATTATCCCAATCAGATTGCCAGTTTTTCTTTATTTCCCTTTTTATAATTGATTTAAATTCTGATTTACGGTATCTTATATGAATATCAATACTTTCTTTTGCCATAACTTGTTTTGCCAATTTATCTCCTTCTTCATTTCCTGACACCCCGGTATGTGCCGGAACCCATATGAACTGTACTTTCTTGTTTGTTTGTTCCATAGCATTTAGAATCTGTAATATCTCCAAGACTATATCTTGTCTGGTTTCTGATTTTTGCTCTTCCAAACAAATCAAAGCCGAGCTTGAATCTGAACATATTATTGAGTTACTTATTCCCATTTCGTTTACTTTATTTATTGCTATCATGATTGCCATTAATTCTCCTGTAAACACTGAAACATGATTTGTTATTCTTACTCCCCCTTCCACTTTCAATCTTGGCATCACATAAGCTACCCCCACCTGACCACTCTGTGGATCTTTAGAGGCATCTGTAAAAACCTGTGTGAAGTGTTCATACTTGGAACTAATGTATTCTACTATCACCTCTGCTACAGACATGAATGAATGAATGAATGAATGATGCATTTATATAGCACTTTATTGTGTATTGCTATACACCCAAAGCGCTTTACAATCATGTGTGGGGGGTCTCTCCTCAACCACCACCACCAGTGTGCAGCATCCACTTGGATGATGCGACGGCAGCCACAGGACAACGGCGCCAGTGCGCTCACCACACACCAGCTACAGGTGGAGAGGAGAGAGAGATAGAGCCAATCAAGTGGATGGGGATTATTAGGAGGCCATGATTGATAAGGGCCAGAGGAGGGAATTTGGCCAGGACACCGGGGTTACACCCCTACTCTTTACGATGAGTGTCATGGGATTTTTAATGACCACAGAGAGTCAGGACCTCGGTTTAACGTCTCATCCGAAAGACGGATGTACTGACCCTTTCCTTGCCTGGCTTTCAATAAGCATAAATCTATACTAGGTTGTGGTAAAATCCATACGGGTACTTTTGGTATTATTACTACTGGAATAATTCTGAACTCATTTAATTTCATTTCCTGTTCCAAGTCTTTAATGATCCATGCAAAACTATTAACTTTCCTTTTACCATGTTCCCACCTCTCCTCAAGTAAACATTTTGTAGGATGATTATCCATCTGTCCTTTTAAATTTGCCCAATATGTTAAAATCAACTGTTTCCTTCTTAAATAAACTGGAATCTCACCCATCTCCACCTGTAATGCTGAAACTGGAGAAGAAGAAAATGCTCCACAACATATTCTCAAAGCTTGGCTTTGGATTCTTTGCAATTTCCCTAACTGTGACTTACTTGCCGATCCATATGTCAAACATCCATAATCTAGAATTGCTCTTAACATTGTTGTATAAATAGTTTTTAATGCCATTCTATCTGCACCCCATTCTCGTCCTGAAATACATCTCATTACATTTAAAATCTTCTTACACTTCTCCTCCATCTTACTTAAGTGACAACTCCATGTAACTTTACTATCAAACCACATACCTAAAAATCGTATTACTTTAACCTGTTCTAGTTCTATATTATATAGTTTCATTTTTAACTCTATCCTTGACTTTTTATTAGTAAAAAATATATATTTAGTTTTCTCCACCGAAAATTTAAAACCCCACTTATAAGACCATTTTTCAACATTATCCAAAGCAGATTGCATTTTATTTACAATAAAATCCACATTCCTACCTCTTATCCACAGAGCTCCATCATCTGCAAACAGTGATTTATTTATATTCCCATCTATTGTAGCAAATACATCATTAATCATGATAATAAATAACAATGGACTAATGACGCTTCCTTGTGGAGTTCCATTTTCAATATGTCCATTCCTTGATATACTTTCTCCAATTTTCACTTTTATATTCCTTGCTATTAAAAATTCTTTTATCCAATTATATAATCTTCCACCTATTCCAATCTGATCCAATTTAATCAACAAACCCTCCTTCCATAACATATCGTAAGCCTTCTCAATGTCAAAGAAGACTGCTACTACCGTTTCCCTATTTATAAAAGCTTTCCTAATATCTGTCTCCAAATTAATAACTGAATCCATTGTACCTCTACCGTATCTAAATCCACTTTGATAAGGCGAAAAGAACTTAATTTTTTCCATATGATACATTAATCTACTTGTTATCATTTTTTCCATCAATTTACAAAAATGTGAAGTTAATGCTATTGGTCTATAATTTAAGGGAATACTTGAATCTTTACCTGGTTTCTTAATAGGTATTATCACCGCTTCTTTCCAGCTCTGGGGTAACTTCCCTTCCTCCCATATTCTATTAAAAACTTTTAAAACTATCTTAATTGATTCATCACTTAACTTTTTAATCATAATATAACTAATTTCATCCTGACCAGGAGTAGTTGATTTTGTATTTTTTAACGCGCTTTTTAATTCTGTAAGTGTAAACGGGACGTCTAACAGACCTTGTGATGTTTCTCTTTTTCCTTTATATTTGGATATTCTCTTAACAATTTCTCCTCATTTCCTTACATTCTTTAGATAATTTATCTGAACTATTTATTTTTGTAAATTCCTTCCTGAACATTTCTGCTTTATCTTCGTCACTTATTGCAATTTCTTCCTCTATATTTAAAACTGGATAATCATACTCTACGAATGCCACTCATCTTTTTAATCATATTCCATACTTCCTCAACTTGAGTACATTTCCCTATCTCTTCACAGTATAATCTCCAATACTCTTTCTTCACGTCCCTTATTATCTTCCTTGTTTCTGCTTGTGTTTTCTTATATATGATCATATTTTCCCAGTTATGCGTTTTCCTCAAAACCTTAAATGCTTTCCTTTTTTTTCTAACTGCATTCCTGCACCTTTCATTCCACCAAGGGACAATTTTCCCCTTCCTCTTTCCCTTACTTTTAGGTATAAATTGCAATGCAACACTCTGCATCTTTAATATCAACTCATTATAAATACTCTCAATATCTTCTCCTTCATTCATTTGGATCATATTCAATCTTTCCTCACACATCTGACTAAAATTTTCCCAGTCCACTTTCTCATACTTCCATTTTCCAGTTTTTCCTTGATTATCTATCTTTCTCCAGTTATCTCCTATTGAAGTAATTATAGGGAAATGATCACTACCAACTGTACAATATTGTAGTACCTCCCAATTTACTATACCTCCTAATGCATTTGACACAATAGTCAGATCAATTGCTGATTCTTTTCCGGAGCATACTTCAACTCGTGTATATCTCCCATCATTCACACATACCAAGTTTTTCTTTTCTAATATTTCCTCTATGACCTGACCATTCGCATCCGTTAATTGTCCTCCCCATAAAGAACGATGTGCGTTGAAGTCCCCACACCATATTACTTTTCCTCCATTTAATCCTTTTATTTCTTCCAAATGGTTCAGCATCAGTCTTTTGCATGGATTATAAAAGTTTATTATTACATAATTATTTTTTTCTATCCATATTTCTAATACTATATACTCTAACTCAACCCCTTTCTCCAAAACTCTATAAGGAATACCCTCTTTCACAAATGTTATACATCCTCCTCCTCTCCCTCTTCCCTATCTCTTCTAACACCAATATATCCTTTTAACACAAAATCTAAGTTCGGTTTCAACCATGACTCTTGAATGCATATTGCTTCTGGTTTTACTTTCATTTGATTGATGTAACTTTTAAATTCTAAACCATTGGCATATAGACTTCTTGCATTCCATTGTAAGACAGATACCATTAACCTATTAACCAACACATGATTCCTGACTAGACTGAGATTCTGAGCTCAGTCCATCCCTTATTTCTTCCCATGTCAATCCTTTAATTTCTAAAAATTTTGAGGCTGCCTTAACAATTATCTGTATCTTTTCTGATCTTCTTTCTGTTTGAGCAGTACAGTTAATTACCTCTACCATGAAAAGAACAAAGTTTCTCTTATTTACTAACATAGTTTTTTCAAGTACACTTCCCTCATCATTTCCTCTTCTACCGATTTCCTTCCCTTCTATCTTATTATCCTTGTTCCTATTATTTACTTCTTTCACAGCTTCAGCATATGATGTGTTTTGTTTGACTTTTTCCTGTTGTATTTCCGCTGCTTTCCTCCTCACTTCACACCCTCCATATGCTGCATTACGTTTACCTCCACAATTGCAACATTTCTCTCCTACTCCTTCCTCACACTTCCCAAATTCATGCTCCCCTCCACATCGCGCACATCTCGTTTTAGCTTTACACACTGAAGCTATATGACCATACCTCTGGCATTTGTAACACCTCAGAGGAGGTGCTATATACTTCCTAACCGGGTAGCTAATAAAACCCAACTTAACTCGATCTGGTATCTCCTTCCCCTCCATTTTTAAACGTACCGACAAACTATCAACTCTTTCCCCTTCTCTTTTCATTTGCATCCTAATTGCATCAATTACTTTCCCTCCCTCTAAGTTCTTTTTTATTTCATCCATTTTTAATCCTAGTGAAACTCCATTTATCACCCCATACACCCATGAGTTCTGTCCTAAAATCCTGCAACTTAGCACCGTCTGTTTACCCACCATTGTAAGTTTTACAGCTTTGTTTTTTTGTTCCTCATTCCTGCATGCAATCAACAAATTACCGTCCTGTAGTACTTTAGCAAATGCAATCTCTCCTACCTGTTTCCTTAACTCTTGTGTCAACATCATTGGATTAGTTCCTAAAACACCTTTCTCTCCCTTAAACTTCAGAATGATCCTTACCTCTTCCTTGACCATTTCCATCGTGTCCCTATCTTCCTCACTATCTATCGAACTACTTTCCGACCTCAACTCATTTATTTTCTTCCTCTTTTTCTTCATCTTCTTTCCTGCCCTTCCATCTCCCTGTTTCCCTCCTACCTCCATTCCATCATCCTCTTCACCTGTATCCTCCTTCCTTTGAGTCTCTGCTCCATTCTCATTTCTATTTCCTCGTGATCTAGTCATCGCCCCGTTTCACTCAAGCACGCTTTCTCACAAAACACCTAGCCACAATCCTGTTTGGCATGGCCATTCTTATATGGCTGCCAAACAGGAAGTAACCATAGAGGAAGCAGAGGGAGTGATAACAGTCAGAACACAGGTGAGGGCTCCCTCTGCTGGCGTGGCATTACACCCAAGTGCCATGATTCCACGCGGTATGTGGGCCAGATGAAAGTGTCAGGTGTGGGCCTAATCTGGGCCTCAGGAATTTGCTATCTGGGTACTGTATGTCTTTTGCTCTATTTATATCTTTGTCATTGGACCTAGTTTCCCTCTGTGTTTAATTAGTTATTCAGTTCACCTGTGTTCTATTAAGTCATTAGTCTCGTGCTTGCTTTTGTATTTATACTCCCTGTTTTGTTCAGTCAGTGTCTATTGTTTGTGTCTATGTTTTGTTCTGGTGATTCTCCTGTGTTCCTTGTGGATTTCCAATTAACTTGTTCCCCGCCATTGACGAGATATCTCGTCAATTAAGAGACAACGCTTCCCCACCATTGATGAGTTTTTACGGCAATCCATGTTCTAGGTGTATTACGGTAAGGAAAGCCCTAGCGCATGTTCTGAATGAGTTACGAGACTTCTGCGTCTTTAGGGTGCGAATAGAAGACGATCGGCATAAATGGAAAGTTCAGAGAGAATGTAGATCATGTTTTGACCATTTTGAATCTGACCGGGACGAAGTAATTAGTGAGAGAGATGCCTTTACAGACACAGAAACATACGTAGTTCTAACCGATAACCCATCGATCTGAATAGGGGTGTGTGTGTGGGCGCGATCTATATATAAATCTATCTATCTATTTATCTATCTATCTATCTATCTATCTATCTATATATATATAGGTATATGTGGCTGTGTGTGTGTGTGTGTGTGTGTGTGTGTGTATAATCACATGTATGTATATGTTTGTGTGTGTGTGTCATATGTTTGTTCTGTTTATTGAATGTAATTTCAATTATTTACAGGTGAAAGAATATGACATCTGAATGCATTTTGCTTGAAAATGCACTACATTGATAAAAATGCATTTTTCTCAGTTTTTTGTCCAAAATGTTGTATTTTTGATGAAACCTATTTGCATTCAAATGGTGAAAACCCATGAAGATAGAATAAAATATATATTTTTTTTGTTTAAAAGCAGAGGCTTGGTTCTTTATTTTGATATATAATATGTTCTTATATTCATAGCAGAAAATATTCAGAGGGCCGTCAAATTTAGGTGAAAATCATCAAAAATGCTGGCGGAGGCTGGCAACTTGTAAAAAAAACACTGGCGGGGAAAGAGTTAAAAGACTGTTGTGGATTCTTTCTTTGACATCATGCACTCATTTATCAGCACCTAGTGTGACACTCCGATGACTTTTCTTTTACTACTGATGTCCAGATAAATTTATAACTATTCCAAAAAGTATTGTCCAGATCTCCGCTGGGAAGAAAATAGAGACCACCTCTGCATCCCAATATGCATCCAGTGTGTGAGATCAGTATGAGTATGTCCCAAAGCATAGTATACTGAAAGAGTATGCCAAAAGTCCCCAGATATTAGCAAAGTTCAGATATGAGCAAAGTTCTCCGCATGAAAGACCCACAGCTGGCAAATTAACGTGCTACTTCTTTTCTGTCCAATACAGTAGGAAGACAAATTAAATTAAATATGAAGAATGTTAACTGTGACAAGATGATTGACATGCCAGTTCCAGTGATAGGATGCACCTAACTATGCAACAGAGCGGTCTGTTAAAGATGTGATGTGATAGTATGACCCAAAGCTGTCCTACTCCTCTGCTAGACACTCAAAAGTGTGCAGTTTACCTTCAGAAAAAGACGCAGCACAGACTGTTTTGCAGTGGTGTCATTTCACCAAAAGTGCGTGGTGTGTCAAGTCAAGTCAATTCACCTTTATTTATATAGCGCTTTTACAATACAGATTGTGTCAAAGCACTTAACAGTATCAAATTGGAGGATAGAGTGTCAGTAATGTATAATGATAAGATTAAACACTCAATTTTCAGTTAAAGGCATTTCAAATTGGCATGTCCAAAGATGAATCACATATAGCTTTGATCATAACACACTTCTTAAAGAATTTACAGTTTACTTCACACAACTTTTTTCCAGCAAAGCTCAAAAGTCTGAATAGTATCCAATTTAAATGTTATTTTTAATGTAATGAACAAAAAATCTTTTGTTCATCCTTCAAAGATTGTCCCCATTTGTAGAACAAAAATATGATGTAGATAAAAGGACATGAATCGAGTGAAACCTTTTTTTTATTTGTTATTTATTTATTTTTTTTATGTATGAAATATCAAAGCAAATAGACATATGATTATGGTGATATTTTCTGCATGTGTTTTGATTGCAGCTCATGTTATTTTTTTATAAGCAATAAGCAGCGTTATTTAAAATACAAAGAGTTATTCTAAATTATAAAATCAAAATCAACTATACATCACAATCAAGAGTTATTACAAGCACCCGATGATGGTTTAAAGTGGGTTTTCAAGTCAAGTCAAGTCAAGTTGAGCTTTATTGTCATTCCGCTACATGCGGGGCATACAGTGGAACGAAATGTCGTGCCTCACAGGACCACGGTGCTACATAAATACAGGCATACAACAATGGAGTAAGACAATATAAACCTATACACAACTATCCTACTGATAGATTTTGACTATAAATATACTATCTATAAAAAGTACCTATACAAACTAAAAAATACAAACTATACGAATGCTTCAGATAAATACTGTACATGTGCAAGGAGAAACATTGAGTTCAAGCAGCTGGCTGGGGAACAGTGCAGGAGGATTGTAGTGCATGAGCATGTAAACATACATATATTACTGAGTTCTTTTTGTGGGATTTGTGTACACACAGCAGTGTGTGTGAAAAGTGACTAGTGCGCATAGAGGAGGAAAGACATTAATAATTACATAATTTTTCAAATGTGGCTTGATGCTAATTGTACTTCTATTTATATTTTAAGATGTATTCTTGTAAGCATTTATAGATAGTTTGTGTTTCTGGTGTAGAACCAAAATTTATGTAGCTATATTAATTTAATGCTGTGTATAGAGCAGTGGACGATGTTAAATCCATGTACGAGATACGAATCCGAGGAAAAATGCATTGCTGGCCAGCGCCACCTGGCGTGCAGGTGTGAATTAGCAGAAGGTGATCAATCGGTTCGTGCTCGGTGTGAAAGCACCGTTCATCGGCGATTCGCCTCGCTTTTCTGCATCGAGCTCAGTGTGAAGCGGCCTTAACCGTCTAAACTTCTGTGTTTCCTCTGCACTGCAAAGATAAATTTACTTGATAATGATTTTATTTGTTTGGTAACAGCCCCAAATGTCTTATTATTCTAACTGATTTTATTGATTAAATATAAGAATCTGACGCAAAAGATAATGCACACATCTAGAACAAAATGGCTTTATAAAGGTAAAAATGGCCATAAAGTAAAAATCTCTTTAAACTTGTTGGAAAGATTCATTTCTGTCACTGCTGTGAACTGTTCGCACAGAATATGAAGAATATCAAAAACGTTGAGTCGGCTGTCTACGGAAGTCCTGCAGCACAACACACTCAGCACTTCGACACAATTTGAACACTGGATCCAGGCATACTCATTGAATAAGTCCACATCTGTAGCAACTCATAATGTAATAACTGCACATAATGTAAAAACTGTGCATAATGTAATAAATATTACATTATTATTGTAATAAAATGTTCATAATGTAATCATTTTCTCAAAACATAATACAATCTTGAGCTCATAATATAATAATTTTTCACATAATGTAATAGGTTATTGCAGGAGAAATTTATTACATTATGAACACACTGTGGCAACTAATAATGTAATCACAGTTCATAAGGTAATACCAGCACATAATTTAAAGCAATTATTATTATATATTTACAATATCGCCGCTGTCGCCTCTGGCTTGCTCAGTTGGGGACACTTAATTTCTAGCGATTATCGTCGATTTGATTGCACAGATACTATTTAAACTAAACTGAGCTAGACAATGACATCTCTGAATTCAATAATGAAATGCCTTTAACTGAAAATTGAGTGTTTAATCTTATCATTATACATTACTGACACTCTATCCTCCAATTTGATACTGTTAAGTGCTTTGACACAATCTGTATTGTTAAAAGCGCTATATAAATAAGTGACTTGAATTGACTTGACAATATCATAATTATCTTTCAATATAATAAATTTGAGCACAAAACATAATCATAGTTTTATGTAAAATAAGCTATTACATTAAAAGAAAATTAGGTTTATTAGGCTACATTGTGAACTCTTATTTTTTATAAAAAGCTTACTAATTTTGTGATTTTGAAGAAAATTTTACTGAAGAAAGTATTAAGCGTCGGTACTGAACAGAACCCTTGGGCTCTTCACTATCAAAAGACAGTGATGTGAAGGGAACAAATGGAGATGCACCTGTAGAAGGGAGACCTGAAATTAGAAAAGCCCAACAGAGTTAAAAAGACACAGAGGTACCTGAAGGATTATATGTAGAATAGAAGTAAATTCTCCAGCCACAGTGCAAGAACTGGGACTGAAGCAGTCGACCTGAAGTCCTTAGTCTAAGCCTACATTAAAAGAAAAGTGAAAAGCATATATCTGCTTAGTTAAGGGTTGATTTTTTTTTTTTTTTTTTTTTTTTGATTGTTGTTGTTAAAATGAATGTCATGTTGATGATGTTGTGTTATAATAATATGTTTAAGTCTGTATTTTGAGTGTGACCACTAGAGAGTGTTCTCAGTTAAAGCATGTACCTTACTGCGAACTGAAGAAGCTGTTGATGGTTTCAAGTCTCAAGTTTAGTTTATTTCTAGAGCACATTTAAAAACAACAATAGTTGACCAAAGTGCTGTACATAAAGGGTCATAAAACAAACAACAATTAGGTACTGTACACAGTATCGTACATTACTGATTAGAAAAACAAAACCGCAAAGACAAAAAGAAAATCCACAGCTCTCAAACTGAATTAAATGCCAATGAATAAAAATGTGTTTTAAGACTAGTTTTAACAGCAGCCAAGTTGAGGCCATCCTCACAGACAATGGTAATGAGTTCCAGAGTTTAGGGGCAGCTACAGCAAAGGCACGATCTCCCGTGTGCTTCAGTCTTACTCTAGAGACCGCCAGCAACATAAGAGACCAGTCACATTTGGATTCACTTCTCACGAGAGCCGGCAATTAGCTTTTCTGCTGAAGATTTAAGAGATGTCGTTATTAAAAATGTAATAAATTTAAATGCATTTACAAGCCAGGAATAAACACTTCTGCTGCAGCAAAAGTTTGGCAGCAGAAATAAAATATATGACTATATTTTGTAAAAAAAAATGTAAAAAAATCACAGACACATTCTCTAACTGCTAGCTTTTCTTGAAAAATTAACACTAGCTTTCTTTTTTCTATTCTACTTGTTTCTTAAAAAAAGAAAAGAAAAAATCACTAGGTTGTTTTTTTCTAAATTCTATATACTCGTTTTCTTTAAAAAAAAAAAAAAAAGGAAAGAAAAGAAAAAAAAACCTTGCTGCGTTTGGCTAACTGAGACTTGTTGGTTTTGCTTCTATTGTCCTCATTTGTAATTGAAGTGCACAGGACAGACTCAGTGACGGCCGAGTAGAACTGAGTGAGCAGCTCCTGTGACACGTGAAGGAAATACAGCCTGGGCCCTTTTCAGCAGAACTGTAACTTGTGCATCTCCGAACAACGCACATTGATTTATTAATGAATGAATCAGTGGTTTTTAATCAAGAAAGCCATTAATTCAGTGACCCATTCATAAAGAAGATATCAGTGTCTTGCTTTCTTCCAGAATGAATCAGCCATTTGAAGGAAACGGTTGAATGGATGACCGAACAACTCACTCACTAAGACTGATGCCACCTAGTGGTGGTTTTAGTTTCATATTTAAAGTATCATTTCATCTTTGTTTTTACTCAGACACAGGACATGCATTTGCTCTTTTTGAATGAGTTGTTAACACATGTACTTTCCTACTGTATATTAAACATACAATTGCAAAAAGGGATCAATCTTGATTTAGAGATATTATTTTAATTGCTTTGCAGTATAGACTATGCAGTGATACAATATGTCTTTTTAAATATTATACAAGACTTTATGGAAGTATTATTCTATGTACTTTATAAATGTGTTTATTTGTTTTAATTAGACAGCAGTACATTCAATCATGCCTGGCAACTTAAATATATTTTCAGTATCATTAGGATATATAAAAAGTTCTGATAAGCATTGTGGATATTTCTTTGCAAACTGATTTTATTAAACTTTAGGAAACTATCTATCTATCTATCTATCTATCTATCTATCTATCTATCATATAATCCTTACTAAAAGTCAATATATAGAACCATTTGTCAAGATTGAAATATTTTTAGATCTAAAGGATTTATCATGTTTTTCCCTCTGGTGGAAAATATTTGCATTGCTGCTTTGATTTCTCATTCGCTAGCTTTTAGCAATGCTGCATTTATTATAATCCCACAATAAAGACATATATGCAGCAACAAAAATCTTTGCTACAATACTAAAATATTTTGCAATATCTCTTCAATTTATTTGTGTCGAGAGCAAGTGACGTCTCTTGTAGAAGAAGCGCAGGGGACTGAGAGAGCAAGTGCAAATCTGCAGTCAGACCCTCCTCGTCGGTTTCACGTCCTTCATTCGACATGTTTTGATGGACACAGCAGGTGTATTCTTTTCATCCTTCAATCACCTACAATTCAATATTCAATAGAATTTTGATAGTAAATTTGTGCTTACTGTGAGGATGGAAACATTTATGACGTAGCCATGTGCATTTAATAGACCATCTCATTCTAGCATTCAATGCTGAGCAGGATCTCTAGCTTTGAAACCTCTGAAGGACTGGATTATGAATGATGCATCTTCACTGGGATGCAGGCAGCCTTCCTTTTGAGAATAGTGCCTCAGCCTCAGTTCATGAGCGTGATGAGCACACACGCTTTTCCCCCAAATATTTCTGCTGGACAGACTATAACTCCCTTTCCCCCCTTTCCCTATTTAATGCCGGCATGACATTCCCCAGTCTTCAAGCAGAAGACTTATTTTATTTTTTATTTTAATTTTTTTTTAATAATATCACTCAACAGATCTAACTTGGGATGCAGCCTGAAGTCAATATCATTCAATATCAATATTGTTCATTTAGGCCAGAGAAGAGCTAAGCCTAAGCCTGGTTTCTCCCAAAGTTTTGACCTGGTGGAGTTTAGGTTCCTTACCGCTATCACCTTTGGTTTGCTCAGTTGGAGTTTAGAAGACACTTAATTGAGTTATTCTATATAGATGAATTTTACAACAATGACACTGAAATAATGACAGCTAAATAACAACTCATACTGCCTTCTGTAGAGCTGCTGATATCTGAATTGTACTTGTATAACAATTAATGTGCGGTGACTGGCTGGGCTCTGCTGAAGAATCTCTTCACTCACACGATGATTTAGGTCGGTGATACACACTCTGATAAAACCCAGGCCACAAATTCTATGAAATTCCCTTGTGGGCAGTTGCACTCTGGCTTCATGACTCAAACCTGCCCAGAAAAATATGCAGAGTCTATCATCATCACAATGAACAAGATGGACCAGTTCTACAAACCTCTGTGTATGCAAATCAAGGGAATGATTAGTGATGGGTGAAGCTGCAAATGGACTAAATTAATTGCTTTGGACTGTTATGAAGCTTCTAGACGCCACACGCTGGTGACGCCTGCTGGTTAAAATAGTGTAAATGCAACAAAAACTCAGGCCAAACATACATAAAACAGCCCTTACAAACCCACTGCAAATGTTTTGTATTAATATAACATTAAATGCGATTAATATCAGCGAATACCATTAAATATGAAATGTTTCAACCCTCAGACAACATACACAATTACCAAGTTAAGTCTGTCATAACTTAAATATATTGGGTTTCTTCTTCATATGTGTGTGCATATATATGTGTGCATATGTGTGTGTGTATATATATATATATATATATGTATGTGTATAGTAGAAACTTAATTTCCTGTAAAGCTGCTTTGCAACGATTGTATCGTAAAAAGCGCTATACAAATAAACTTGAATTGAATTGAAATGTCTGTATAATATGTGTTCTTTTATCAATTTGCAGGGCTCGTTTTGTTAGTTTTATAAAGAGCTTGTCTAAACAGGCCAATAAGAGACTATTAAGCACTGCTCATCCTTATAATTACACAAATGTCTCATTAAAATCTCTACAAATTTATAAAGCTGATCCGAGATCAAGTAAAAACCATTAACATGGTTCAATGGTTTGCCGCTTTGGATCTCATTGAACATGCATGGTTCGAAACAGTTGTGGCGTAACGAAGCCTCGTTTACTGAGATCACGTGACTTTGGCAGTTTGATATTTGCGTGCTCCGAACCACTGGTTCAAAACAAGTGATTCACAGAGGTTTTGAAGCTTCACAAGGCAGTGCTTCGAAAGTGTCCATCACTAGGATTGATCTCCCTGGGTGTGAAGAAGGATCCAAACTGCTGCTAGATCCATCTTATGGTCTGGTCTTCCGTCACAACTGGTTTGCCACAGACATGAAATGAAGGGGATTTATTTGCAGTAGTCTTTCTCATTAAAGAAACTCCAAATAAAACTCAACATAGACAAACACCAAAACTAACCATAACGCAACAGGTACAGACATCAAACTGTGGAAAACACAGACCAATCATACACAGTTGCAGACACTAATCGATTAATGAATCACTATACAGGGCTGCCAACTCTCACACATTCAGTGTAAGTTGACACTATTCTCACGCTCTAACGCTACACATCCATTTTCTCACGCAGTCAAAAGCACTGTAAGTTAAAACTGTAATAATAAGATATTGGCAAAACAGATTTGGTAAAGGCTCCAGTGCGTATTTGTGTTTGCACTCTGGAAATCACCAAAATAATCTATTTACAATGTGTCTTCGTAGCGCTGAGCAATGTAGCCAATCACAGACACATCTGTTGATTTCTTGAACACCTGTGATTGGTCATTGCGTTCACTCATCTCTAAACACCAGATTTTGTTTCCTGCATGCTTGTGAATCCTCTCACTGTAGCATGATGTAAATAAGAGGTTAATTGATTAAAGGAACTTTGTCAGATTGCGATGAACTAGTGACACCTTTTTAGTGATTATAAAGTAAAGGCTATTTGTGCACATTCTAGACTAAATACTGCACGATCTTTTCAGAATTTGAATAAAAGTTTTGTTCTTATTTACAAGTAGGATATACCCTGCACAAGCAGCAAAGTTTAGGGAGTGACATGTGAATCTGCCCTTTTCTGTCAAAGACACTAGAAAAAGGTTCTTAAATGGTTCTTTGGCAGGGTGTATGGTTCCATGAAGAACCTTTAATAACCAAAGAACATTTCCATTGCACAAAGGGTTCTTTGTAGCACAGAAAGGTTCTTTAGACTATTTAATGTTCTTCACACTCATCATGAAAGTGAGATCACGTGAGCTAAATTGTCCTGTCTGGTCCAGAACTCATTCCAGACTCGTTTTCTCTTGCATTAAATTATAGTATAATAAAAAGTATTAATTTTGAGTTAGGCCTATATAAATAGTGTTGTGGTGTTTATTAATTAAAAAAGACCGGTAGATCATTTTATATCTATTATCTATTTTAATGCTGTTTTGCATGACTCAATTAATTAAAAATTATTAGGCTAGTTATTTAAGTTTAGTATAAAAAAATACTGCAATCATGTTTTAAAATGAAATAAAAAAGGCTAAGTGACACAAAATCTTAAAATATAAAAGTGCCACTCTGTCTCACTATCCATTTTGCACCTATGAATTGGTTAAATTCGCGATTTAATAAAGATTTAATGTGATTTTAAGTTGTAGTGTTCTAATTCTAGAGGTTTATTTATGCAAATGCTGCGTGACTTTGACGTTTTAATGGGCATGCACACTGAATACTAATCTCATTCAAACGCTGCAGCGGAGGGAGTCGCCATGGAAACGGGGCGACAACACCAACTGACAAACTGTAAATCTCCATCTCTCGCTGCGGTTTTCACTGCTTTCAGGTGAGTTTAGTCCCTAAAATCACAAATATCACATACAGCTGTTCAAGACACTTTCTTACATGTAACTGACACATTTCTGTTGAATATTTACTTCACAAAAATACTTTGAAAAGGTCAGTTCGCATCTCAACTGTTTTCAGGCAAGGTAAGCTAACTCTATAGCTTGAGCTCTTGTTTATGAGAGTTTGAGCTTTTAATCACATCTTTGTGTAGATGAGAGGTTTTAATAGCTTTGTAAAGGGTTTGCTG
This sequence comes from Onychostoma macrolepis, assembly GCF_012432095.1. Lineage (NCBI taxonomy): Eukaryota > Metazoa > Chordata > Actinopteri > Cypriniformes > Cyprinidae > Onychostoma > Onychostoma macrolepis. The sequence goes on from NC_081168.1 coordinate 32,457,687, forward strand.
TCAGTTTGTCAATGTTTTATTTAGCCTAAAATATGCGCTGTACTGTTCGGTGACGTCACTTACAAGGAGCACGAATTAACTGAATCTAACGTTAGTTCAAACGTGTTTTTATCTTTCATGGTAAACAAATATCGATGACAATTGTTATGTGGTTTCAGGAGTGATAATATCTCTCTACAACACGAGGTCAGCTCCAAAATTCTCTCACAACATATTTTCTTATATCACCATTCATCTGTTATATTACAGTTATTTTAGGTTTAGGTTTTGACATCCAAACCTGAGTGACACAAACCTAAAAACATTAACGTTAATTCTGTTATTTTAAGAAACTGGTTTGTGTCTGTGTGTTTATATACAGTGTATATATATATATATATATATACTATTTTATTTTATTTTCTGTATTTCACTTTTGCTCTAGCTTGCTTCCTTTAACCCTTAAAGACCTAGAACATTTTTGGGGCATCTGACACGCATGTACTTTTCTTTGTTTTTTCAGACCTATTATAGCAGTCAGCATTAAGTGCCATGTATCATTATAAAAAGGAGAACTTGAAGTTTCAGTCTAGCTAATTTAAAGTCCCAATTTTCCCTTTCTTTTCTCTAAGAATTAACAAATTTCCAGAATTTTAAGAAAAACGCAAGCAATTATTGTTTTTTTTGTTTTTTTTACTATGTACTCAAACAGAAACGTTGTTTAAAAAGTTGTATCTGTGTGTTTTACACTTCCAAATTAAATTTTGTCTACATATAAAATTCCCCAAGCAAGTTATAGCTATTTATTACAATATTGTTATAGGCACTTTTCAGTGAAAAACAGGTCTATTTACTTTACTAACAATAAAGATGTATCAAAAAAACAAAACATTTAGGGAGTAAAGAAAATGGAAACTGTGTTATATAATAACAAAATACAGTAAAAATTAACTTTTTTTCCAGAAAAAATATATTTTCAATCTGAGTATGAACAACAAACACAAACAGTGCAGCAAGTTGTAAAAAACAAATTGTCTTGTGCAACAAAAATACAAGCAGTGCAAATGATTCACAAACTACACACAAAATGGGTGAGAAATATATAGAGTGCAATAGAAAAAAATAGTGCAAATTATCTTTATGAATTATATAAATATTATTTACATAATAAAACAGATTGATTCGCTTGCTGCACTCTTCGTCAGAAATGATTTTACCAGGACATCGCCTCGCAGCGCGAATACCTAAAGTCCAGTGCTTCATCCGATATGTACAGCTTTTTCATCCATGCTTTTGGTTTGTTTTATGCCAAAGTGCTCTGTCCTGTGTTTTCCTGGGCTTTTTCAGAGAGTGCTCTCATGCAAATGTTATTTTGTGTTTGTTTTCATGCATGCACGGCACACATTACTTTCACTTTGTGTTTGCTCAAATTCCCAAAGAAACACGCTAAACAATGGTTCAAAAGACCAAAACCTATGTTTACTGGTTGAATATGTGACAGTTTGAACCAATCTGGGCACGGGGGTGGGACTAAGCGTCAACAATTGTTCCTGTTTGGCTCAGAGGGACGAAATGCATTGGTTTCTTCTTACCAATCAATGTTGTCAAAATGTGATGATGTAATCATGTACGCTACGGAGCCTCTGAATATCCAACTAAGACGAATGCGAACCAAAGAATCTCTGCTTTACGATGCTTTTTAAAGCATTCAGATAGGATTAGCGGTTCAACAGTTATTAAACATTTATGAACAATAGTTATTTTTAGCTGCGGGCGGCTGTCTCGGTTTTTGAGGGTTAAATAAACCTGCATGTATACTAAATATTGCTGGCTCTGTGATAAATGGCATATTATGTTTCTAGATTCTTCTATGCTGATGGCCGTGCAGCAGAGTTGGAGCGGACCTCCTGTCTGACAACATCTCTAAGGCGCTATGAACCATATGACTAGTAAGTAAATACTCAAACATACACTACTGTTCAAAAGTTAGAGATTAGTATGATTTTTTTTAATGTAAATCTTCTGCTCACTGCATTTATCTGATTAAAAATACAGTAAAAACAAAAATATTGTAAAATATTACAATTTAAAATATCTTTGCTGTGATTGCTGTGATCAAAGCTGAATTTTCAGCATCATTACTCCAGTCTTCAGTGTCACACAATTTCTATTTACTAAATTGTTTAATAAATTTAATAAATGCTGTTCATTGTTCTTTCTATTCATCAATGAATCCTGAAAAAGGTATCCCCATTTCCACAAAAAATGTTAAAAAGCAAAAACTGTTTTTGATGTTTTAAAAATAAGAAATGTAAAATTTATTTTAAAATAACCCCCAAATCAGCATATTAAAATGATTTCTGAAGGATCATGTGACACTGAAGACTGGAGTAATGATGCTGAAAATTCAGCTTTTTATCACAGGAATAAATGACAATTTACAGTATATTAAAATAGACAACAGTTCTTTTCATTTGTAATTATATTTTATAATATTACTATTTTCTCTGTATTTTTGATTAAATAAATGCAGACTTAGTGAGCAGAATAGATTTTTATTTTTTATTTTTTTTCAAAAAATTTTGACAGGTACTGTATAACATTGTTACCTAGTTCTTATTTTAAATACCATTAATTGGATGCATTTGTGGCCCAAGATGCTGGGATAGGCTTCAGCCCCCATGACCCTAGAGAGGATAAGTGGTTTGGAGAGTGAATAAATGGATGGATGAACTTCCAAAATTCTTTGACTTGCTTTGATTTTGTTTCTATTCTTACTGCCGTTCAACTTAAAAATACCTTTCCATTATTTTTGTTTGTCATTTCGCATCATTATACCTGTGCTAAACCTATGAAGATTAAGAAACTAATGAAAGTGTTTTTTTTTTTTTTTTTTGTTTTGTTACCCAGTCTCACCCATTCAGGACTGTGAAAGCGGGAACTCTTTGACCCACCAGTGGCAGTTTCCACGGGATGAAAAAGGGCATAGTAGTGGATGATGGGGGTACTGACATTAACCTGCTGTATTCACTGTACACACTGGGGAAGGGCATTTTTGTCAGTTTTTCATTTCAAGTACTGGTGGTTTTGATTTTGTCTGGATGGCTTGCTGTCCTAACACTAACTAGTCAGAGCTCAGGTACCACCCAAAATGCTGCCATAACCAATCAGAAAAAGAGAAATATATAAAGTCAAGTGATCATCGAGTACTCAGACTTGACAGCGATAACTGATTATGAAAACGATCATTGCAGTGACTTTAAAAAATGATCAATCATTGTTGTTAAGTCTGAGTACTCTAGTACTTGTGCACATCCCTATTAAACACATATACACAGTACTGAGGTATGATGTATACTGTAAATGCAATAAACATTTTAATCATCATCATCTTGTCAAGTCTTGTTACTTCTGGATTTTCTTTTTTTTTTCAAAATTATTTTATGAACAATCCTATTAAAGAAAATTTATAGTAATATAGTAATAAATGTAAGGATATTGATCTGGAAGAAATGGGGCCATAAAAAACCTATTTATCAGTGGTTCTTTGAAGAAGCTAATGCATTATAAAAATCGAATCAATTAAGACACTAAGATATATGTAAGGAATAATTGACGATGGGCCGTTGGATTATTAGAAAAATAATGCACACCCAAGGTGGTGATGTGGTCACGACGCGAAGCGGAGTTATATACCGTTACACCTCGGGTGTGCATTATTTTTCTAATAATTCAACGGACCAAAGTCAATTATTCCGCTTATACTACGGTTGCCACACATTAAGACGTCAATCAGATTATATATTTCAAGGCATTCGTCCAGTATTTCTACTTGAATCGCTATTGTGAGTAGGATTATTTCTTCCGCATCTCATCCAACGCCTTCGTTGCTAATGCCAAAACGTCATTTTAAACCTAGTAACGGAGGCTTGAGCCGTTGATAGTTATTAACTGCATTATTAATCTGCTAAATTATGAGAGAGAGAGAGAGAGATTACCTCTGTGTGTCTCTCAATAGTGTTCGGCAGCAATGTCTCTAGTTATAGTGAAGCTTAGTTCCTTTCCTTCACGAACAGCTCCGTTGTTGTTACCTCGCTTGTGAGAAATCATGTAGTTTTTAAGTTGTTTACTGATAAAATCGTCAGAGTAGCGCTAACAGCATTAGCGCGATGTATGTTAGTGTGTGTGCAAACTGTAACTGTTATGTGTGTGCGGTCTGTGAGGGAGAGAGAGCGGGAGAGATAGAGTATGTGCTTTCCGTACATAATAGAGTAATTTTGTGGCAAAAACATGGACATGATCTGTCGTTTTTATCATATTGTTTACTATATTTATTTATTTGGCCAGTGTCGTTGTGGGTTTTGGTTATTTTGCTGTTGTAAGACCTTTGAAATAACAGAAATCATGTGGCGAAGTGATACGGTCATGTAATGCGGTCAAGAGCTGCCTGGAACTACGTTCACCGTCCGTTTCCCTGAAAATAACTGCACACCTCAGAACGTTCCTCAGCCAATCAGATTCAAGCATTCAACGGCCCCGTAGTATAATTATATTTAATATACTCTTTGATTGATAATAATTGTTTAAATGACTATTTTTTGAATAAGTCCTTTTAAACCGTCCTCTTAGGTTGTTTTGAGACAGTTCTGTAGGCCACTTATATAGAGGACCTCTATACATTTGTTTGTTGCAAATTTACAGACAATGCAATTGAGATGTTCACATTGTAATACTGCTGTCAACTGACAACAAAGTTTCCCTTCTGAACTAGCATAACTGCACAAGTTTTATAGTTAATAAAATCTTTAAAAGTAATTATACTTTAATTTCCTTCAATAAAAAGGAAATTGAGTGAGATGGTGTAAAAGGTGTGTGGACGTGGATTAGTAATCGGCCCTTTGATATAAAGGAGAAAAAAAAAAAAAAAACGCTGGCCCTCGTCACTATCAAAGGTGTCCATCCCTGATATAGTCCTTTTTTTATATTTTTAGAAGGGAGTAATTTCTGGACTTACAGCTTGAGGGCGCACTTCAGCCTCAAGTGTGAATGAAACACATGACATGAGAGTGTTTACAGCGCTAATGCTCACACTGCCCCATTTTGGGCCACAAAAAGTAAATAAATTAATTAAATTAAATAAATAAATAAAAAATAACATTCTTCTCCAAAGACTTTTTTTTTTTTTTCTCCTACAGCGCTTTTATAAAGCCCTCTGATGAAAAGTGTTCAGGAGTGATTGATTTATTTATATATGTTTTGCATGTTATTGCTATTTAGAGTCTGCATTCATCTCATTCAAACACAAAAATTAATCATGCCATAGTGTAATATTTGCATTCATGCATTTCAAAATTCATTCATTCAAATTCCATAGAATTAGCATAAATATGTTAATTGTAATAACGAATAAAATAAATAAAGCCTACCTAAATAAATAAATGCATAAATAACTTTATGCAGCTAAAAAAGTATGAACGTGGTTTAAATATGGCTAAATGTGGAACAAGTAATAGTTAATGCACGTGATTGGTTTAGATACAATCATTTGGAGTTATTGATGATGAATATATAAACCTGATTATTGTGTTTTTAAACATTTACCTTCACAATTTGTTTCATTGCTTCATAAATATGCACCACATTAAGTCTATTAGTTTGTTTATGTTAAAACTGTGTAATCCAAATGAACGTATAAGCAATTAAAATACATTCATCTTTAATATGACATTAATAGCAAATATTATAAATGAACAAAATTACCTAATCGCAATTATTGATCAACAATGTGCAATAACTTACTAAAAACATAAAGCTACAAAGGCACGGTCATCAGATAGTTGTATATCTGGGAAGTGGCTTATTGTGTTAGTTTTGTACAGAAAGTGTTTCAGCAGAAATAACTTCAATCAGATCCCGTTTCAGAACAACAATTTTAAGTAGTTTAATATAAGACTATGGACTTTTAGTGTTTCTTTTCGCTTATATTTATTTGTAAAGCAATTTATTAAATTAACATAACTGTTTGATTATTCTTTAAGATTGTATTATTACCTTCTCCTGGCGGTAAGTTTTAAGGGATACTCCACCCAAAATGCAGTTTCTTTCTTTTGCAAAACAAAATAACAGATTCTGAAGAGCGTTTGGGAACCAGACAGCATGGAGCTCACTGGAGCATATAAGCAAGCAAGGAAAGTAATTCACTGAATTCAGCTCAGACGCCATGAGTTCGTCAGCTCTGTCATTATTAACGCAGGCTTTATACAAACTTCCCCGCATCGATATCAAATAATCATTCTGAAACCACATCGCATGCCATTGACTGGTGTTAAACGAGCAGTATGAATAAAGTGTTATTATCTAACCGTTATCTGTCCGTCTTGGCTCGAGCAGTCCCGTCTCAGAGAAATGAACCGTTTCCTTCTTTCTCAGATAGAGCTTCTTTGAGTTGAGCGCGCGAGGAACGCAGCGACAGCGATCGCGCGCAGCGCCTCCCTTCTGCAAAACCGAAAGACTCGAGGCACATTAATAGGCTTAATGAACAACTAATGTTAACTGAACATTGAATGCACTCAGGTTATGACCATTACAGCTCACAGGGACAGCCAAACAAGACCGCTCTAGTTTATTACTGTCGCGTCTTTACTTCGTATATATTTACTTTCAGAAAGCATTCAGACTGTTCTTCCCCCCACACCACATTTTATTTTGTATCCATATGCTAAAATGCTTGCTTGTTTCATTCATTCATTCAGTTCATGACAAGGTTTTTTATTTTTTATTTTTTATAACGATTAACTCTGGAAGGTGTGCATCTGAAAGTGTGACATCAGCAGCAAACATCCAAAACAAAATGGGATTATAAGATTATTTTACGAGAGATCGTTATGGAAATAGCATTAATTTAAATGCATTTACAAGACAGAAAAAACTGCTGCCATGAAAGTTTGAACAAAATTCTACTGTATTAATGCAGCAGAAAGGACTGAATTTAATTAATTTATATAGTTTCATATTAAAGCATGCTCCAAATGAAAGCAATTCACAGCAAAAGCATTTTAGAGTTGAAATTGCCTGGCATTTGCTGCTAACTATTTATTACATTTACGTTATATAATTTATATAAGATAAATATACCCAGACAGCAAGCAGTCCCAGATCCAGCCCACATCTGGCCTGCATGGATTTCACACGGGCCAGATGTGGGCTGGATCTGGGCCAAACTATGTTTCTGTCTGGGTAAATAATAAATAATTAGCAGCAAAAGCCAGGCAATTTCATATCTAAAAGGCTGTGAATTGCTGTCATTTGGAGTAAATGATACAGGGGGAGTGACTTTATGGCATCAGATACACAGTATGTGACTGTACTCGCAGCTGCAGCGCAGCAGGTTAGCGTGTAGTGTAGTTAAAGTCACTGGCTTTGAGCAGCGGAGAGGAATACCTCAAACCTCAGTGTAGAGGAGCAACTCCAGAGGAAGACACCTGCAAATAACACACCTCATATTTGCCAGCAGGGAGAACTGCAGGCAGGAGCAGTGTGTGTGGAGAAAGGTCTTTATGATTGGTGGACACAGATGTGTGTCAGGGTGTGGAGCTAGGGTTAGAGGTAGTTTACGCCCGTTTCTCCAGACCGCAGCTACCCCTGACTCCATATTTGTGGCTCTGTGCATTACTGAAACAACACATTAAAACCTGCAACAAATACTAGACATATATAGGCACGACAGTCTGATTGTGTTCACGCGGCAGGGCTTCGCTGGAAATGGTTGTGAATGTGAGAATGTGGATGTCAAAAAGCGAGTACCACATGTATTTCCTCATTCATGCATGATTCTTTATCACTTTAGTGTGTTAATACCAGTCCTGAGCTGCACAGCTACAATATATTTACATGCACCGTCATACCAACTATATTTCAACATTTCTATAGATTGACAGTTGACATTAGGACTGCACAATGACAATCACAATTATTGGACTCAAATTTACATTCACAGTTATTAATCATGATTGTTTTGTGACAGAACCGCTGGACCGCGCCTATCTGAACACTGCCCTTCCTTCACGATTCAGTTACATTTATATTTACATTTATTCATTTAGCAGATGCTTTCATCCAAAGCGACTTACAATTGAGGAATACAACAAGCAATTCATCATTACGAGGCAAATAAACGCAGGAAGCTCTCGTACTGCAAAGCTTCAGACAGGAAGGGATTGAGGAGAGAGAAAAAAAAGTTTTATTTTATTACTTTATTTGTAGGATTCAGTTAAATGTTGATGAAAGAGATGAGTTTTCAGCTCTGGTTGGAAGTTGTCAGGGATTCAGCAAGATCGTTCCACCGGCCAGGAGCGGTGAATGATTCCCCCTGCAGCACATGAGGACACCAGGGGCCTCATTTAAAAAATGATGCGCAGAAACCATCCTAAAATTGATCTTACAATCATCTCTCAAATATGCGTACGTGTGATTCATAAAATGAACGTACTGTTACGACCGTCTAGGGGTCGGTCGCATCAGAAAGGGAAAGGAGAGTCTTATGCCAGAGAGAACAATGATTAACAAGCTTTTATTTTGAAAAAGTAAGGGTTTAGCATCAGGGGAAGACAAGGCCAAAATAACAAACAAAAATAACTTATTAAACCTCTATCTTCCCTAAATCGAAATGAAAGAAAAATAAAATACAATTACAACTTACCTAACTCCCTTTCCCAAAAACAATATAATAAAGACATTTATACAGAAATAAAATGGCGTCTATCCCCCTACGTCCCTTATCACAAATTCTTATAACCTATTTCAAAAGCTATCTATAAGTTATCAGTTAACCATTCACAATCAGAAGTAACAAGTAACAAATAACAACGGCGCAGAAACACACACAACTGCGCGGCACTACGATACAACGAGAAGTACTATGGCACAAGAGGCCTCGATCAGCATTTTAGGGGAATCCTTTATCCAAGTCAGTCAAGGATAAGAACCAATCGCCACCTCCATCCAATTAACTCCAAGAACCGCCTTCCTGAAAACAAATATAGACATACACAAAAAAAACACAAGAGGGCAGCAAAGAAACAACAGACAAATGACTGAAGGTCATAACACCCCCACACTAAAAAAATAAAACACCATGGTTTTACTGATTAACACGCGATAGGGCGTCAGCAATTACATTATCAATACCTTTTTTATGACAGATCACCAAATTGTAACTTTGACAGATTAGAGACCAACGCATAAGACGATGATTTGCATTTGCCATCCGCTGCAAAAACACAAGAGGGTTGTGGTCTGTATACACTGTAATAGATTGTGAGCTAGAGCCAACATAGACCTCAAAATGTTGCAAAGCGAGAATTAAAGCAAGAGCTTCTTTCTCTATGGTACTGTAGTTAACTTGGTGTTTGTGAAATTTCTTTGAAAAGAAGCTAATTGGGTGATTCAAACCATCAGCACCCATCTGAAGAAGAACGGCACCTACACCGGAACCGCTAGCATCAACCTCTAGTAAAAACGTTTTCTCAAAACAAGGTGCAGCAAGTACAGGGGCACTACAGAGTAAGGTTTTCAAAGCTTCATAGGCAGACTGACATTCTGAAGACCACTTAAATGAAACTGCTTTACTTAATAGTCTAGTGAGGGGACTAGCAACAACTGAAAATTTTTACAAAAGCATCGGTAATAACCAATCATGCCAAGAAATCGACGAAGTTCCTTCTTGGTGATAGGAACAGGAAAATCAAGAATAGCTTGTACTTTCGAATTAAGAAGACGAACTTGACCATTTCCCACCTCTTTTCCTAAATATGTAACGGTGGCACAACCGAATTCACACTTTGATAAATTCAAAGTCAAATTGGCATTTCTCAAGCACTTAAAAACATCATCCAAGGTGTTAAGATGATCTTCCCACGTATCAGTATAACACACTACATCGTCCAAATAAGCCTCGCAATTAGACACATTAGACAGCACTATGGACATTAACCGTTGAAACGTTGCTCCAGCATTTCGAAGTCCAAAGGCCATAACACGATACTGCATGAATACATCGGGAGTGGCGAAAGCAGAGATTTCTGATGCTCGATCTGTAAGTGGCACCTGCCAATATCCTTTTAGTAGATCTAATTTAGTTACTAACTTAGCATTACCTACTCGATCGACACAATCTTCCATACGAGGAAGTGGAAAAGAATCAGCTTTTGTTAAAGCGTTAACCTTACGATAATCGGTACAGAATCTGGAGGACCCATCTGGTTTAGGGACGAGTAGACATGGGGAACACCATGGACTAACACTAGGAACGGCTAAATTGTGCTCTAACAAGTACTGCGTTTCTTGCTTCATTAACTGTCTTTTGCGTGGGTTTACACGATAAGCATTCTGCTTAACTGGGGCATGTGATCCGACATCTATGTCGTGGTTTATCACATGGGTAACCGAAGGAAAATCATTAAACAAAGTTGGATATTTCTCAACAAGATTTAAAATATCAACCTGAGCTGATACAGACAAGTGTAACAATTTTTCTGACAAATTCGACAAGGTTTCAGAATTTGGCAAACGAGCCGATAAAAATGATGCACTATTCATTCTCAAATCATCACTCTCGGTGCGTATTCTGACAGTGACACAGTAACTGGTGCAACAGTAGCGACAGATTTGCGAACATCAGAATCAGAACGTGACACATATGCCTTAAGCATATTAATGTGACAGACGTGATTTTCTCCTACGATCGGGGTTTCAACTATATAATCCGTATCTCCAAGTTTCTCTTTTATCCCATAAGGACCAGCGAATTTTGCTTGAGCGCCGAACCTGGCGTTGGAATTAAAACGAGAACCTTATCTCCTGCCTGAAATGATCGGGTGACGGTTTTTTTATCGTAGCGGGTTTTCATTTGATTTTGTACTGAACTGAGTGAGCTTTTTGCCAACCTCCACACTGAATGCAAGCGTTCACGAAATAAACTGACATAATCTAAAACACTGGTAGTTGGCGACATACGAGTGGATGACAGAATTTGTTCTTGCAGAATTTTCAACGGACCACGAACTGTGTGTCCAAAAACTAACTCGGAAGAACTGAATCCAAGAGAAGCTTGGGTAGTATTTCGAACTACGAATAACAAGAGTGGAATGTGCTCATCCCATTCCTTCTCATATTCCACACAAAAGGTCCTGAGCATTGACTTTAAAGTTTGATGGAAACGTTCGATAGCGCCTTGCGATTGAGGGTGGTACGCACTGGATACTTGATGTTTGATAGCTAACTGTTTCATTACCTTTGCGAACACGTTAGACATAAAATTAGTACCTTGGTCAGATTGAATGTACTTGCATTCCAAAAGTAGTACAAAACTTAACCACTGCTTTGACAATGGTACGAGCTTTAATAGAACGCAATGGTATGGCTTCAGGAAATCTGGTGGATGCACACATTAACGTTAAGAGATAAGAATTTCCAGACTTTGTTTTAGGTAATGGCCCCACACAGTCAATCAGGATTCGTTCAAATGGTTCTCCTAATACAGGTATAGGCTTCAACGGAGCAGGAGGAAGTATTTGATTTGGTTTACCAGCAATTTGGCATGCATGACAAGATTTACAAAATTTAGCTACATCCGACTTCATGGAAGGCCAAAAGAAATGTTTCAACAACTGATCATAAGTTTTGCGAATGCCCAGATGACCTGAAAGTTCGTGATCATGAGCTACACTCAGTACATGTTGTCTGTAAGGCTTGAACAATTACTTGAAAAACAGTACTCCAGTCACTCTTTGCATGACGTGGAGACCACTTACGCATCAAAACATCCTCTTCGAAGTAGTATGCCACAGGATGCACGGACAAATCAGACAGCTCGACGGCAGCTTTTATACAATGACTTAAGGTTTGATCAGTACGCTGAGCTTCAATCAACATTGGTTTACCAATGGGTAATCGACCGAAGTGCACACACTTCTACGTCAACAGTATCCTCACCTTTCTTTATACTATTAAAATTGTCAACACTCAGAAAAGAATCTGAGAGATCTACGTATCTCTAAATTTACATGCTTGAGATCGAGTAACAACACATGTGCCAAACACATCAGGAAATTCCTCGCACAACACATCACCATCAGGTGCAACAGGAGTATCTATTACCTCAGGCAGACAAAAACTGTGTCACCTGCCAAATCATTCCCAAGAATGAGTGACACATCTTTAACAGGTAATTGTGCACGGCGCCAGTTTAACACTCCTGAAATAATTCCCGATCGCAGAAACACTTGATGCAAAGGAACTTTAATTACCGTAAGATCAATCCCTTGAACTAACACACTGGAACCACAACTAGACTTTTCAGAAAATGGCAACGCACTTTGCAAGATAAGCGATTGGGCGGCGCCAGTATCACGGAGGATGCGAATGTGCTTCATCTCAGAACTGGCTTCAGTCAGTGAAACTATACCATCGTAAATAAATGGTTCAAAAGTTGACTCAACCGACGAACTTATAGATTCGTTTTGCCCAAGTAACAAAACTGAGCTCTCGATCAAAGCAACACTTTTCAAGGGTTTTCCTTCTACCTGATTTGCGCTTCAAAGTGGGACAATTTGCAATGAGGTGCCCAACCTCATGACAATAAAAGCATTCGCGGTTTTCCTTACCGTCTACACTTACTACTCTCTTATGTACTACAGCAGTATCTCTAGAAGGACACCCTCGACTAGGAACAATACGCTTTACAGGTGAAAATACTACTCTGTGCGTAAGTACAAATTCATCAGAAAAACTGCGGCTTCAGAAAGAGAAGACACTTTCTGCTCATTTAAATATACGACGATTTTCTCCGACAGACAATTCTTAAATTCCTCCAACAGTATTAACTCCTTAAGTTGCTCAAACGTGTCTACCTTGTTTGAAGCACACCATCTATCAAACAAATTTGCTTTATCTCTAGCGAACTCAACGAACGTTTGGCTAGGGTTTTCACAAGATTTGAAACTTTTGTCGGCACGCTGGGACTAGCTCGTACGCACGCAATACAGCACTTTTCATCACGTCATAATCCAAGCTCTGTTCAAGCGTTAATGCTGAGCAGACCTCTTGGGCTTTACCTACGAGTTTGCATTGCAGCAACAGCGGCCAAACATTCCGTGGCCATTTTAACGTAGCAGCAATCCGCTCAAACACCGTGAAATAAGTATCTACCTCACTTTCTCTGAACAGCGGTACGAGTGAAATTTGTCGACTAACATCAAATTCAGGTTGACTTACTTGTGGATTTCGTCGAGGTGCAGGAATAGGACTCGGAGTGGAAGCATTTATGGGTAACGGCGCTGGTATGCTCACGCCGAGCGCATCAGCAGCTGAATGTCTTCCCGGTGACTTCCTGAGCTCGAGCTCCAACTCCTTGAGCTTGATTGCCCGTTGAGATTCTATTTCAACCGTGCGTGCATGCACCAGCTGACTTTGATATCGTTGCTTACTTAACTCTAGATCAAGCTCTTTTAGTCTGATTGCCAACCGAGGATCAATTGAAGAAGGGAGATCGTCGGGATCCATGCCGGCCATCTCCTCGGGTTTGGGATACTCCGCCCCCTCACCCACGGAAATTGGCAACTGATCTGCAACACCCGCTTCACTCACCTCCGGCAAAACTCCATTTTCCACCAAATGCTTATAAATCACCTCCTTGAGTTCTCGCTTCACTGCACCACGAAGAACTTTAATTTGATATAACTCAGCAATCGAAAATAAATCATCCTTACGACAAATGTCCAATTGTTCAACAGAAGGTTGAATTGCAAATTTTTCCAACTCAAATTTCGAAGACATTTCGAATTCCCTCCCCCTTAAATTGAAAACCACTAGCCAAACGAAAATATACAAAGCAAATTTCATCGGTCTTTTCTAAAATGCAATAACACGGCAACAAACACAAGCTTCCGATTTCATTGATTTTTTTTCCTTTTTTTTTCTAACAAGTTCACAAATTCTCTTTAAAAGAGAATTAAAAGAATAAAAGAGGAAGTATAAATTTCGGTTTTTAAGACGAGCCCCCAATTTCTGTTACGACCGTCTAGGGGTCGGTCGCATCAGAAAGGGAAAGGAGAGTCTTATGCCAGAGAGAACAATGATTAACAAGCTTTTATTTTGAAAAAGTAAGGGTTTAGCATCAGGGGAAGACAAGGCCAAAATAACAAACAAAAATAACTTATTAAACCTCTATCTTCCCTAAATCGAAATGAAAGAAAAATAAAATACAATTACAACTTACCTAACTCCCTTTCCCAAAAACAATATAATAAAGACATTTATACAGAAATAAAATGGCGTCTATCCCCCTACGTCCCTTATCACAAATTCTTATAACCTATTTCAAAAGCTATCTATAAGTTATCAGTTAACCATTCACAATCAGAAGTAACAAGTAACAAATAACAACGGCGCAGAAACACACACACAACTGCGCGGCACTACGATACAACGAGAAGTACTATGGCACAAGAGGCCTCGATCAGCATTTTAGGGGAATCCTTTATCCAAGTCAGTCAAGGATAAGAACCAATCGCCACCTCCATCCAATTAACTCCAAGAACCGCCTTCCTGAAAACAAATATAGACATACACAAAAAAAACACAAGAGGGCAGCAAAGAAACAACAGACAAATGACTGAAGGTCATAACACACGCACGCGTCTCTTTCAGATGTGAAATCTATGAATCGCAAATGATCTTGAACTTGCGCGCAGATGAATGGTTTCAGCTCTGTGCTTGTAAACGACTCCTAATTAATGTCATTAACATGTAAAAGATCACAGTCATCATCCAAATCCTTTCGTTTAGAACCGCGAGCTTCAAGAACAGCTTGCATCTCCAGAAACCTGCAGTGCTCCGACATGAAAACGTGCGTGCATCTGCTCCGACGCTGACGTGACGCTGAGCACCTCTCCACGTCAGAGACCGTTGTTACACACATGAGCGCTGGCGGGGGTTTACGCGTACGCACACTCTACGATCAAATCTGAGCGCACGCTTTATAAATGAGGCCCCTGATTTATTTTGGACACTCTTGGAGACTTTATTCCTCCCACCACAGTTTCCAGTTAAAAATAAAAATAAAATTGTATTATATTTATTATTTCATCAGAATTATTGCACTTTCACATAAGTACAAATCAAGAGAATGACTACTCATACGCATAGTTTATTTTATTTAATCTAAAACAGTAAAATGAAGTGGTCTAAATTTATTCATGGGGCAGTTACCCTGACAGAGATTAAGCCTAGTCCTGGAATAAAATGGCCCTTTAAACCATATTAACAGAAATCTGCTTTCTCTGACAGTGTTTTAAATAGTCTTAGATTTAGTCTAATCCAGATTTTAATAGGCTGATTTGCTGGAGGAAAACTAGAGCTACTTCAGGACTAAATTGAGGCTTAAATTAAATTTACCAGGAGGCAGGTTTAACTTCAGATTAATGTTGTGTTTCCAGTCTTTATATATCAAAATTATTGGCACTCTTGATAGATATGAATAAAGAAGCCTGTGAAAATAAATCTGGACTGTTAATCATTTTTTATTCCATATTTTATTAAAAAAAACATGCACAAAACCCTAACCTTTCATAAAAGTAAATTGGAAGGTTAGAGAACATCTGACAAGAGATCAGAGACCATTCCTTCATCCAGAATCACTCCAGACCCTTTAGATTCACAGCTCCATGTTGCTGCTTCTTGTCTTCAGTTTTCTACAGGGTTCAGGTCAGGGAACTGGGAGCCTTCGTTTTGTGCTCAGTGACCCATTTTTGTGTTGATTCTGGATCTTTGTTCTGTTGATCCAACCACGGCCCATTATAAGGGTTTCTGACCCCAAGACTCAACTATGTTCTGCTATTCTCCAGCTGTGGTCCTTGTTGAGTCTTTGGCCGCTCAAACTATCTTCCTCACATTGCATTATAACAATATAGACACATACAATATACTGTAGGCAGAGTTGTAACATCTCCTGTTGACTGAAACTCTTTAATTATTGTCCTAATTGTGGAAATGGCAATGTTTAATGCATTAGCTCTTGTCTTACAATTTTTTTTTTTTGACTTTCTATTTCGTGCTATTTTCTTGACTTCATATTTTGTCAATCTTAACAATATGTCGCTGCACATCAGAACTATTCTCGGTTTTGTTTAGTTTTTTCTCATTGTGATGGATGATAAAGGGGATTTTGGCCTTTGTGTACCTCATATTTATAATACTGTGAAACAGGAAGTCATGGCTGGAAAGATCAAAAGGGTAAAAAAAAAAAAAAAAAAGTTTATTTTTTATTATATTAGTATATTTTTTTTACAGGTTTATTTCATTTTGTATATTTATTTTCTCAACCTTCTTTGATCATATTCTCTCTCTCTCGCTCTCTCTCTGTCTCTAAAACAGCTGCTTTATGTATAACATCATAAATAATAATAATAATAGAAATGTTGCAAAACTAACAACAACAGCTGATTGCAAAAAATAAAGAAATAAAGAAAGAAAATATGCAAGAATACATTCCGAAGAGATTTCTATAAATTCCTTTTCTTGTATTCTTTTATTTTCTTTTATAACACCCGATGTGTTCAGTTTACTTTGCTTGCTTTAAAAAAGTTATCTTCTTCAGTAATATTTTTTGTTTGTTTGTTTATTTGATTGCAGTCTTTTGTCCACTGCTATTGTTTTCCTTGGATTTGCTTCTCAGTTCCATACGATTTTAAGCTTTTCTTGGTTCATTCCATGTTTTATAGGCAACCTCTGTCATGCTAATTCAGATCAGCACAGTTGGTTTTAAATGATTCTAGTTTATTTTAGTTCAGGACTCCACAGTCCAGGAGTTAGTAACCTGTGTCTCAGAAAGCCATTTTTAAAACCTTGATTAACTGTTCTAGATTAAGCCTACTCTTGGCTTAATTTAAACCCTGTCAGGGAAACCGCCCCAATATATATTTTTATCATCTGTGGAAGGTGTAGGACCATAAAATGTTCATCCAATCAAAATGTTCGGTCCGATACGATAGGCTGTCCTCTCTGCCTGTCAGCATGTATTTGCCTCCCTCTGCGCACCCTGTTTGTGCAGACACGATACAGCATCAGCGCGTTCCAGTGACAGTGAAGGGCGTTATTATTGTAAAATTAAGCGTATTGTACTGTAATGTGTTCTCAGCGGTGAATGAGACATGAGTTAATCTGACAGCGCTGCGTTCAATCCTCCATCTGCTGAAGCGTGTTCATGTGTTCAGGTGTTCAGGTGTGATTATGCAGGGAGGGTCTTTCTGAAATCACCTACCCTAACTTTAAGTCGAGGGGTAACCAAGATTTTTCTATTGTTAGTCCAGAATTATGGAATAGTCTTCCTTTATCCCTAAAATTAATATCCACAGAGTTTGCATTTAAATCTAAATCTAACTTATCTTTTTTCTCAGGCTTACAACTGTTTTTGATTTTTAAAGTTACATTTTCTGACTGGTGTTTTTGATGTAAACTCCCTTTAGAATTGCTTTTGCTGTCTTTCTCATTCTGTTTTACTCTTTTATTCTATTTATCCTTTGTCTTTTTGTACAGCACGATGGTCATCCACTGTTGTTTTTAATTTGTGCTGTATTTGATTTGATTATTTCTTTGTTTTACTTACAGTGTGAAGACTGGTAATGACTGGTAAGACTGGTAAGAAAAATGAAAGCATAAGGCTGCAACATAACAAAATGTGTGGGAAAAATAATACTTTCTGAATGCACTGCGTAGAGCAGAGGTTCCAGCCCTGCTCCAACACACCGACCTTTAGTTTTCAAATAAGCCTGAAGGACTTGATTATCTGGATCAGGTGTGTTTAATCAGATTTGAAGATAAACTCTGTGAGTTTGACACCCCTGGTGTGGAGACGTTAAGGTTTTAAGACTTCCAAACCAGAATGACCTGTTCTACATTATGTTTGCTTCCTTGGAAGAGAGACATCTGATAATAGCCACGCACTTAATACACACAGTTTAAGAATATCAAGAACCGCAGCTCACTGTATTTACATTATATAAATATATGTTTCTTTTTGTTCTGCTCCAGTAACTCCTATTTTGATATTCATTGGCTCCAGTTGGTTATGTTTTCACACTTCCTGGTATGACTGGTTTCCTTGGTTATGGATTATGGTGATTTTATATCCAGTGTATCCAGGCATTTTCTCATTCACTTGTTCGGTCTTGTGTTTATGCTGTTTTGGTTTTAATACCGCCTTGGATTGACATTTGACCTCATGAAGACACGTTGGAAAGTGAATGACCACCACGCATATATGATGATGTGTCCTGCTATGTGGGATTGGAAAAGGTCCTGAATTTGGGATGCTTGAAGCACAGCGGCATTATACGTCTGCATGCTGCTATTGGCACTAACAACAATCATTTTTTAAATAATAATCATCATCATCATAACTTGTGTGTGTGTGTGTGTGTGCAATGACTGGCAAATCCAGACACAAGGAGAGAGGCAGGATTCAGTTGCAGTGATTTAATGAAAATAAGTTTTTAAACAAAACCACAGGAACCAGGAAAAAAAAACAAAAAAAAAAACAGAGCAACCAAACATTGCATTCATGAAGGACAAGACCCAAACAAACAAAGAAAACACAAGTGTTTAAATACACAAAGACCAAGGAGCTAGCGAGGAACATGTGAGACAGTAAGGGTAATGGTAAGGGAGTAATGAGAAACTATGGGAAACTTGAACAGGAAACAAAATACAAACAAAAATTCTTCAGGACAAAACAAGAACAAGCGATGCATGATATATTGTGTGTTTATGCCAGATGGGCACTGGCCCTAGCTGAAATCTGTGTGCCCCTGAAGTGCCCCTGTCCTGTCACTTTGCTGATCTATGCCAAAACACTCGTGCCAGTTAGTCATTTGAAATTCAACCCGTCTACTTTTATTGCATCTTAATATGAAGCTTTACTTGTAAATATGAAGGTATATGTCTATAGCCGTGACTGATTTCATTAGTAAAGTGTCCTGGGCCGGCTCAGCATCTGACGGCTCATCTGTCAGCGATCCAGATATCATATTTATGTTTTAGCCTAATGTTACTCATAATTGTTACACATGTTAACTCTTATTTGTAACATCAAAACATTCATTTTCTGTAAATCTGTATAATAAAAAGTGCTAAACAAATAAATGTAAATTGAATAAAACGTGATGCATCATTTTTTTTTCTCCTCTCCATGTCAGTAGGGAAACAATACATTTATTCTAATTTCCGTAAGAGACTGGAGCGCTCCCATGCAGCACAGCAAACTATGGTGTAAACTATAAAAGGGCAAAATGCTTTTCAGTTTGTTATAAATGAATACATCCGTTGCTATAAATGTATAACAAAAGTCAACATACATAAAATATATGATTAAATGTGTAAAAACAATGTTTTAAGTTGAATATACCATGAATCTGTATATATATTAATAATTATGGGGTGAACAAGAATCAAAACATTAAACAAGATTAATTTTCCCTTAATTTATTCTTATAATTCACTTATTTGGAATTAATTTTCTAAGACAACAAACTAACAAGACAACACTTTTTCAGAACAACAGCAAACAACTTGGTCTTTAATCAAGTTAAATTTAGCCTAAAATATTTAACAAGGCAAGTAGCAATAGCTGACCACATTAATCCTCAAATATTAGCATATTTTATCTTTTAAAATCAACACTGATATACAGTATCTACATATACAGTGGTGTGAAAAAGTGTTGACCTCCTTCCTGATTTTTTTTACATTTTTTGCATATTTGTCACACTTAAAAGATTCAGATCATCAAACAAATTTTAATATTACACAAAGATAATGCAAGTAAATACAAAATGCAGTTTTTAAATTATGATTTCATTTATTAAGGGAAAAAAGCTGTCCAAACCTACCTGGCCCTACGTGAAAAATGAATTGCCCCCTCCTATTAAATCATGAAAGAACTGTGATTAATCACATTATTTTAGAAAGCTGAGTTAAATTTCACGAGCCAAACCCAGGCCTGATTACTGCCAGACCTGTTGAATCAAGAAATCACTTAAATAGAACCTGTCTGACAAAGTAAAGCATGTTTAAAGAGCAACACATCATTCCACGATCTTAAGAAATTCATAAACAGATGAGAAACAAAATAGTTTACATGTATCAGTCTGGAAAGGGTTATAAAGCCATTTCTAAGGCTTTGGGACTCCAGCAAACCACGGTCAGAGCCATTATCCACAAATGGAGAAAACTCTGAACAGTGGTGAACCTTCCCAGGAGCGGCCGGCCTACCAAAATTACTCCAAGAGCACAAAGACGACTCATCCAGGAGGTCATAAAAGAACACAGAACAACATCTAAAGAACTGCAGGCCTCACTTGCCTCAATTAAGGTCAGTGTTCATGATTCAACAATAAGAAAGAGACTGGGCAAAAACGGCATCCATGGGAGAGTTCCAAGGCAAAAGCCACTGCTGACCAAAAATAACACAAAGACTCGTCTCACATTTGCCAAAAAATATCTTGATTATCCCCAAGACTTTTGGGCAAATATTCTGTGGAATGATGTGACAAAAGTTGAACTTTTTGGAAGGTGTGTGTCCCGTTACATCTGGCGTAAAACCAACACAGCATTTCATAAAAAGAATATCATACTAACAGTCAAACATGGTGGTGGTAGTGTGATGGTCTGAGCTTCAGGACCTGGATGACTTGCCATAATTGATGGAACCATGAATTCTGCACTCTATCAGAAAATCCTGAAGGAGAATGTCCAGCCATCATTTTGTGACCTCAAGCTCAAGTGCACTTGGGTTCTGCAGCAGGACAATGATTCCAAACACAGCAGCAAGTCCACCTCTGAATGTCTCAAGAAAAACTAAATGAAGGTTTTGGAGTGGATTAAATCCAATTGAAATGTTGTGGCATGACCTTAAACAGTCCATTCATGCTCAAACCCTCCAATGTGGCTGAATTAAAACAATTCTGGAAAGAAGAGTGGGCCAAAATTCCTCCACAGCACTGTAACAGACTCATTGCCAGTTATCACAAATGACTGATTGCAGTTGTTGCTGCAAAGGGTGGCACAACCAGTTATTAGGTTTAGGGGGCAAGCACTTTTTCACACAGGGCCATGTGGGTTTGGATTTTGTTTTCCCTTCATAATAAAAAACTTCATTTAAAAACTGCATGTTGTGTTTACTTGTGTTATCTCTGATTAATATTTAAATTTGTTGGATGATCTGAAACATTAAAGTGTGACAAACATGCAAAAAAATAAAAAATCAGGAAGGGGGCCAACACTTTTTCACACCACTGTACATACTACATATGCATGTCAATGTATTTGATAAATAATGTAAATAAATTATTTTATTGTCTACTAATTACCAAAAATCGCAGTTCTGTCTCTCTTACTCAATGTATTCCAATTGCCCGCTATGAGCTTCCTGCAACCATTTGAAGTCTACGTGAATCACGTGACGGTCGAGCGTTCCGAACTTCAGTTGTCGCCTCTCTCTCTCAACGGCTCTAATTCTAAGGTAGTCTGTCTACGGAAGCATGATTCACATATGATTCTCAGTAACACTGCAATAGTGATGAATTTATTAGTGGTTTCATGATAAAATTCCTGACTGGACGTTTTGCTGATTCACATTTTAATTGTAATTAACACTGAATTTGATTATTGCGGTAATGTATGGTGTAATTCATACTCGAAGCCAGAATGTCTGAGGCAGACTCATAGAAGTCATAGACGTGTTATGACATTCCAGGAAATCTCATATGGATCATATGGTTTATGCTGGTATAGTGCTGGTCCAGGCTGGTTAGTGCTGATTTATGCTGGTTAGTGCTGGTTTAGTGCTGGTTTATGCTGGTATAGTGCTGGTCTAGCTGGTGGACTAGCATATTCATGCTGTTCTCAAGAAAAATGGAGCTTGTGATGCTGGTTCACCGGCATGGTCTTGCAGGGTTGAGTGTCAGTAGGCCAGCACATTAATGATGCAAAGGAAAAACAATATGAGGTTAAATTATATGATTTGTTGAATTATATAATAACTTATTTTATATGGTAATTATATGGTAATTTCTTTTGATCCTTCTGCTGAAATTAGAACAGATTTTTAAAATAGTTGTAGTTATGATTACATTATTAATCAATGTCACTGGTAAACTGGTAAAATGTTTCAAAGCATCAAAGGAAAGAAATGAAGCCAAACTGGTTTTTAATAAGTGAATATGGTAATTCTGTTTTGGCTGTAAGTCTGTTGTGTTTCTGCTCACCTCTTCACTTTTTTTCTGTTCCTGCTGTTCCTCGTGTCCTCAGTTTAATTTAATTTCCTTTATTTATTGTCTCCCTAAGGAGAAATGTGTCATATATCACGAGCAGTCAAGAGGGCAGATTAACTTTACATTTTAGATTTAAGTTAAAAAAAAAAATTAAAAAAAAGTTATTCTGCTATTCTATTCTTAACCGCAGGTGTCATCACTAATGCTCACTCATAACTTGCAGAATAAATCTACTTTATTTTACTAACAACTTGCACTCTCTATATACTGGGACCATATGAAAACTCAGCAGTGTTTGTTTAACACTGGGGATTTTACTGTGTATACATGTAACCAGGAACATGTTTTCTTTATTAAATAATTTATTAAAATTACTTTGGCAAATTGTCTTGGTCTTTAACTACGAACACACACTAAGAAACGTAATATGTTGTAATGGTACCCATTAACTGAGCTGAGTTTGCATGGTATTGAATACATGACATGTATGTCAATTTGTACTCCTGTGTATATCTGATATGGGACAAAGAATTATGACTAATGGGGAAGAAGAGGGTTGAGGCGGGACCGACGTGTTGTTGGCTTGTTTGGACTTGGATACGTAAGTGATAATGCAAAGCAGAAGAGATTTCGGTTTGGTTCCGCTCGTGCCATGCTAGGGGACTGGTGTTCACTGATGTTTCTTTATTGGAAGTCGTTGGTGGAGTACTCCGTCAAAAGTCTAAAGGATGGGCCCTGTGTTGGACTTTTGGACTGGGCAAACTCTATTCTCCACAAGTGAGCTGCGCTGTCTAAAATCTCCGGTGTGGTAAGAGGCGGAGGTTTGATGGCATGAACCGCTGTGTTCTACTTGTTTTCGAATACCAAATGAAAATGGGTTTTGAAACGGACTAAAGCGAAAGAGGTTTTAAAATTGAGTGATCTGTGAAGCCAAAGCCAAATCACTTTCATGGTACCTAAAATCCAGAGATGGCGCAAACTAAACTGAAACTTACCTAGCTAGCAGCTAAACTGGCTTCATGGTACAGGCCCCAGGTTGGCTTTATCGGGTTTTGTCAACTCAAAACTTACTCTGCAACTCTTGAGTTTGCTCATCTCTCGTTGTGCTACAGGCCACAGGGGTGTGACAGTTACATGTGCAAATAGTAATGTATATGGCCTTGTAGTAAAGCATGCCACCCTGATATGAATTAATATTCAGCAGCTGTCAAAAATGTTTGTTTAATAAACAAGATGTGTGGTGTCAGTTTCTTACAATGTTCATTGCAACAACATCATTAAGATATACCAACTTCATTTTATCATAAGCTCATGAATATTCTTGTTGGAACCCAAAACTCAACAGTGTGTGAAAATAGAACTCCAAATTTGCAGGGAAGCCTTTTTTCCCCCAAATATTATACCATATTTACCATATACATATGTCATATTTAATGACAAATATATATATATATATATACACATACACAAGTTGTTATTGTTAAAGTTTCTGAAGGCTTGAACATTAAACTCGATCCCTCTCTTTAAACAGCTACCGCATGGTGCCCCTGGTTTTAAAAAATCCTAGATCTGCCATTGGTTTATGCCACTTTTCAAGAATTTTCCGGGATTGATTTTCAGGATTACTTTCGAGTTGACAAAACCAAACCATTCCAGTCCAGCTTTGTTGGTGCATCTTTGTCTAATCAGGCTTTGATCCTGAGTTTATGGAGCACGAATAAACAGCCAATCACATGCGTTGAAACTGTGATTAATTTCTCACAATAAAGTCAGTGCGATTCACCACCAAAGATTAGAAGATGGAAAATATGAGGAATATAATCACATTTACACAGCAAGATGTAAAGAGCTGTCCATGAAAGAGGACCACTTAAAACATCTTACCATATCAGTGCAAATGAAAGCCGTGAAGTTATATATATATATATATATATATATATATATATACACACACACATACATACATACACACACAAAGACTCAAAAGTCCAAGCTCATATGTAGTCATGTTTAAAGCTTTGTCTATTGATTACTTTGATTGTTAGAAATTGCTGTTAATTTACAGCTGAATTTCAGCAGTATAATCCTGTTAAGTTCAAAAGTAGTACATTACTGTTTTTTTTTTTTTTTTGTCAAATGATGTAGACAAAATATAATGGCATTTTACTGTATTTATTAGTCGAAGGAAACAAAACATTACTATCCAGTATTTTTGAAAACTGCAGTGAGCACGCAGGGACTTTCATCCGTCTTCATACTGTTAATAGGTGAGTTTTGCACGATATCGTAGACAAAATACATTACATTTGCTACAGCAACTAACCTGTATTGTGGATATTGGAAGTGAAATGATCTTTTATTTGTTCTTTTCAGAGATAAACTCGCCAGATGCAACATCGTGGATAGGATGACTCGATTATATTATTCCAAATTACAGGGTGAGTTTCCTTTAACATGCGATAATTCTTCTGCATTTTTTTTTCTTCAAACACTGTTGCATTGAAATCACATTGATGACTCTGTAGTGCGCTGAAAAGAAAGGTTGTTTGCTAATAGGCTAGCTTGCTTTTCCGCGAAACCTCTAGATTTAGAAAAAAAAAACTTAATTTTGGTGTCATTGTGATTGCAAATTTGGGTAAGCATGTTCTAATATGCACATATCTTTATTCTTAGGTGCATTTATTGTAGTACTGTTGTGCTTTGGTTGTTACTTTTATTTTGGTTATATTTTTTTCATCAATCCAAGTTGGTTTTGAAGTTATGTGATATAATACTTATTAAAAGTAATTATTATTAATAGTTTTGGTATTGCTTTGTACAGCAATGCTACTTTGGCCAGCATTGTATTTTTAAGGCCATTTTATTTTGTTGGATATATTTTTGGCTGATTTTTTTTTTCATGCACAGGGACTGTTGAGTTTGACTTGTCAGCATGTTTTCATGTCAGTTCTGTGGACATCAATGTAGTACTACAGTGGCCTATGTGAAGCACATGAGGATTCATAGCAATATCCCTAACTTGCTGCTACATTGAGCATGTGGAGGTTAGTCCAGAAAATATTGATGAGTCATTATTTTTGAAGAATCTTGCTCTGTTTCATCTGAAATTACAGGCAAAGTTACTGCTTCCATCTTCTGTAATTCAGACTATAATTGAAGATATGCAGTCAGTTTATGATATCAACCAGTCACACTTACTCTTCAAGTTAAACGAGAAGTTGGTCACACTTGGTGTTCCAGAGGCTTCCATTAATGATGTAATGGACAGCCTGAAAGCAGATGATCTCTTACAAGCATGTAATAGTCGCACACTAAAAACAGACCAGCGCAGGAAAACAGTGTTCAAGAACAGTTTTAATTATGTTGAACCTATGCCCATTTGTCTTGGACATAATGAAGCTGGCAAGGAGTGTTTTTTACAGTATGTCCCTATAAAACAGACATCTTCTGAAACTGACTTCTGTCGATACTGTGAAATTGACAAAGATGTGTTTCAAGCAGATCCTCTGTCCAGAGCCATAGTCATACAAAGAGCATGTTCAGAACATCGAAGAACATTCCATTCATAGTGGAGGTATCAAATTTGACTCTATATTCAACAGCCTGAATATTTTTCATGTGTGCCAGCCAGCCTGGGTTGCCTCCATGTCTTGGGCATGATTTGTTTGAGGGAGTTGTTGCTTCTGACCTTGCATTGTGCATCGGCCATCTTGTCACTGTTGACAAACAATTTACTTACACTGAACTGAATCGAAGAATCGAACAGTTCAGATATTTAGGTAAGGATGCAAATGACAAACCTTGTGAGGTGAGGCCAGGAAGTGATGGACTGTGTGGCCATGCGGAGCAGAACTGGTGCTTACTGAGACTGTTACCAGTGTTGATCGGAGAAAAGATTATATCTCCTTCTGACAATGAGATATGGCAACTGGTGTTACAACTAAGACACATCGTGGCATTGATTTGTGCACCAGCCATTTCTGCTGACCAGATAGGCTATTTACAGGTCATTATCGAAGAATACTTGCTTTCCAGAAAACAAGCCTTTCCCCATCACCGGCTTAAACCCAAGCATCATTACATGAGCCATTATCCAGAGCTCATCATTCAGTTTGGTCCACTCATTCGTTTATGGACTATGAGGTTCGAAAGCAAGCACACGTACTTTAAACAGTGCACAAGAAAACTGCGTAAATGTGTGCTCAAGCCTTGCAGAAAGACACCAGCTGTTACAAGCCTATCTTAGCGCTGGCAATCTCTTCCCACCAGCAATTGATGTAGAAAAGGCAACTGCCTTTTACTCAAGTGACTACATTGCTGGCATCAGAGAATCAGTGGCAAAGTATGATTTTGGACCTGAAACTATTTTGATTGCTCATGAAGCAACAGTAAAAGGAACCAAATACCGAAAAAACATGTATGTTGTTATAAGTAAGGATGAGGATGGGCTTGAAATTGGTAAGATTATGATGATACTCCCCTACAAAAATTCAGCAGTCTACTTCATCACTGAAAAGTGTAAGGCGTTGTGTATGCATGATGTAGGTGTTCACTGTGTGACCCCAATCAAGAACAGTTACTACTGCATTAATCAGGAGCAGCTTCTTGATTATTACCCTCTACCGCAGTACTCAATTGGTGACATGGAAGTAATTGTTCTTCACCATACTTTTCCTTCATTGTAGAACTATGAGTATTCTGAATGATGACCTGAGGACCATCATCCTCAGAGCCCTGCCATCAATTTCCAAAGATGCTCAAGAAGTATTGACAGATGTGTTATTAAGATCCAGACTGGAATCTACACAAGACTTAAAATATGTCACACAAGAAGATATTTCTGACCTTCTGCCACCCATTCAGCAACGGAAGCTTCTGGAAGCCGTTAAAAATGGTAACGTTGAAAAATTGTTACTGCATCTATTTTGCAATTTACAGTAAAATTTTAAATAGCAGTTCTGGCCTTTTTCTGCCCTAAAGGTTCTTGAAAAAGTATAGGAGATGTTATTTATAACTTACTCTGTTTAAGAAGTATATTTGATCATGTGTCTTTATTACACAGTCTTTATACTAATGTGAAAAATGTACATTGTGCTTAATTTTACCATATGAGCTTTAAATTACAGATAATTCAATCACTTAATGTTTTGTTTAAGGGTATTTTAAGTGACCAATGTTTTATTATTATTATTATTACTATTATTATTTCAAACTTTCAGTCTCATGTGTTCTTTTCCCTGTTTTTCCTGTTTTAGAGACAGGGGTGGTCACTTTGGACTTCCCTCCCACTACCCCAGCAGTCAGCAGTGATTCAGAACACCCTCGCTCCAGTCAGTCAAGTCTAGTCTCACTCTCAGATCCTGAATCAAGCAGCTCTGAAGACTGTGGCCCATCCTCCATTATCAAAAAAACATGGCCTCATGCCTGCAGACATTCGTTCAGCAGTTGCTGATGGCAAGAGGCCTCCACCAGCAGCACGCCGACAGATGGTCAGAGTTTTAGCAGATGAGGTTAGGAAGTATGAGCTTAATCCAACACGCTCACAATGTGTCACTGTGTGTAGAAACATCATACACCAGTATCCTCAGAGTTTTGCTGATCTACGTGACAATGGTCAGCTACTAGGAAATGGCTATACCTCACTCTTGATTCAAATTAAGAACCGAATTGAAAATTTGAATCGCACCAGTAAGACAGATGAAACAGTAGAGCAGAACGTCAGCGGATGGAGGAGATATACCATCGAGATGGTATAAACGGCGCAGAAAGAGCAGAAGTAAATCAACTCTTGCTGCAGCAGCAACAAATTAATATGCTACCAGCACCAGCACCAGCCATTGCAGATTTAAGAAAGCAATGGCCATACCTTTTTACTCAGAAAGGACTTTATGGTCATTTTGAACTACTTACTGATATCAAAGTTCTGCGTGTACTTGAGCTTGCCATGGAGGAGTGTGGCAGTGCCATCATAGAGTTCTTCACCAACAAACCCACTAATGCAGATGTCCGGGCGGTCCTTTTACAGCGCCCAGACCTCGAGCCATCTTTCTGCGTTATTCAGCTTCTTATGGCTCACTTCTCTGAGAGCCTGGAACAGTTCATTCTTCTTGCAAACGTAAGTTACTTCTTTTCATTTATTTTCTATGCTATGATTGTCCTGACAAGCAAATTTAATGATATTTTTTTTAAAATTTGAAGTATAGTGCATACAAGGCATTGTTGATTGTTTCTTTTGTCCTCATTTCAACATCATTACATCTGTGTCCTAGGCACCTGCCTCTGC